>NC_134409.1:42698809-42883809 GCF_038048845.1 Mixophyes fleayi
AATCCTGTTCTGCAAATCAAGCATTCTCATTTTTTGGATTTTCGTATATAAACCTTCAATTTTAATCTGGTAGACTGTTTGTATAACAGAGTCCTTTCTGCTGATCAAAATACATAGAAGAGCCCAATCATATGATCAGAATATAAAGCATATCAATATGCCAACAGAACTCATTCTGATGACTGGAATACAAAGCAAAGCCATTCTAGTGAGCAGTAAACAAGACCCTATTCTGTCAATTAGAATGTAAAGCGGAGCTGGTTCTTGTGTTAAGACAACAAAAGAAGACTAACATACAAAGCAAAACCCATTCTGCTGATTATTATACATAACAAAGGCAATCCTGGTGGCTAGTATACAAATACATTACTTTAAGTTGGCTAGTATATAAAACATGATCTTTCTCATATCTGGTATACAATTAAGACTATCATGCCTGAGGATCTGTCTGTATCCACACCGGGTTGTTTCTCTGGAGCAGAATTGGTGACTACGTGCAAAAAGGTGGGTGGCTTGATTAGGCTCCTTTGCATGGAAGAGAAAGGACTGGTACAGATGGTGGTTGCTGTGAGTTCAGGAGACAAGAGAATGGCACTGGAGATTGGCAAGCAGTCAAGAATAGCAGTGGTCCGTTTTAGCAAAGGAGACCAGACTGAAATCAAATTGCTGAATTGGACTGGAAACGGAATGCTGGACCAGACTGGAACCGGATTGCTGGATCGACTGGAACTGGGTTGTTATAGCGGACCATAACCAGAATGCTGGATTGGACTGGAACCGGATTGCTGGAACTGGACAGGAGTGAAACTGGATTGCTGGACTTGAGTGGAACTGGAATGCAGACTGTACTCTCTGGGCAGAAATAACAGAGTAGACTGCAGACTGCAGTTATTCCAGGTTGGCATCTAAAGAATCAACAATGCACTGGCAACAGTTTAGGACTCCAGGAAGTCCTTTTATAGTAACTGCTATCATGGGATTGGAGGCTGTAGTCAGCTGAGCTGAAGCAGCACTCTTACTGGCTGAGAGGGATGACTGGATCCAAGATGGCAGCTCACATGCACTGTGGAGTAGAGACTGCTTTTCAAAGCCGTGGTTAGCTGAGCTGAAGCAGCACTCTAACTGGCTGAGAGGGATAAGATGACTGGATCCAAGATGGCCTAGCCCAAGCACTGATCTTGGAGAGAGCTCTGCAGTGGAGACAGACTGGGCATCACCCAGCAGGGAGGCCTGAGACCAGCAGAGCTTTCAGACTGCAGGGACAGCTTAGAAAGACAGCAGAGGGGTAAATAACAAGACCTAAGAGTCTGCTGCGTGACAGACTCATTTGTATTGGCTAGTTAGCAATACAGACCCATTTCTTGTGGTCAGTATATATATTCATAGAAATGTATCTCTACTTATTAGAAGAACAGTATTGTTTCACCATTCCTGATATGCCTGTGCAGTGAGCATGATTAACTAGAGCTGCACTCAATATAAATAGAGTTATGGGTGGAATTACCAATCCTACTGGGTGAAGATGTCAATGTAGCATCATCCTACTGCAGAATTGAACTGGAAGCAAAGTTTGAGGCTGGATTGTAAGAACAATGTGATTGCATGGGCAAGACATCTATGACTTCTATAATTTTTAAATAAAAAAACAGGACACACAGGTGACTTGTTCACAGGTCAACTCAACTGTTACTAACCCAACCCTCTAATGAACTAAATAGTTAATGGTGTGCACTTTACTTTTACCGAATATCAATCTTCACAAATATCTTCTGTGCAGTGCCTCAGGATTTCATAGAATCTTCATTGGGTAATGTTAAGTTATCTGCAACACTGTCCACTTACTCTAAACCTCAGACACTCAAGTTAAATCTCAATACTCCAAACTATTCTTTAGAAGCCACACCGGCACGTTAATTTGCAGAGACGTGAATAACTAAAGTTTTTGATTTTTATAATCAAAAATATATTTTACTATAGAAAAATGTTTTTCTAGAGGTAGATATATTTCAATGAAAACAATTTAAACATTAGACAAGAATTATCAGCAATATCCTAAGATAGCAGTAAAGTGTATACAAATACATATACACAATTTGTACATTTCCCACTTTCTATCATCTATCACATTAAGAGGTACCTTCAGGCCACTTATCTACATGTTAGCTGAGAGCATTAACAAAACTCTAATCACATAAACTTTTTTTTATGATAATGCACTATTATTACATTCAACCTTGCTGCAAATCGAATAACATAGAGAATGCGATATAGTTTGAAAAAGCAAACATAGAAGTTCATGTCTTTGATATCAGAGAATGGCAAAGATGTAAAGTCCTCTCTACTTGTTCCCAGTTCTGACATACAGGAATACAACAGGGATGAACAATCCAATAGCACAGTGTTTCTGAGTCACTTAACTTGACAAAGCACGCATGATTTCTGATAATAGCACTTTTGGTTATTTTTTTCCTGATAGAACATTAGATCTCCTCTGAAGATTCTATGAACAACACTCCTTCTCTGTCACATAAGAACAATCCAATATGGATGCAGAAGCACCTGTAATAAATACAGACTGTTCCCTCCTTTTTACTGTGATGCTGCAACTCACTGTCTCCTCCACTTTAACCTGTGTCACAATTCACACTTGTAAGGTTTCTACTGAAATGGATTTGCTTTTAGTATCTCTGTCCTAAAGCTTCAAACTATCTCTCTCTGCTCTACACCCTTGATACTAAAACACAGTCCTGCAAAAGGGTTTTTACACATAAATCTTCAGGTCTCCTGATCAGTTCCCTATCTAACGAACAGCAAAAAAGGCTCAGGGGTAAAATTATCAAGCTGTGAGTTTCCAGCAAGTTTGAAAAGTGGAGATGTTGCCTATACCAACTAATCAGATTTTAGTTATCATTTAATTAGAGCATTCCACAAAATGTCAGCTAAAATCTGATTGCTTTTCAAACCCACTAGAAACTCGCAGCTTGATAAATTTACCCTTGAGTCCTTTCAAGAAATTGGCTGCTACTTATCTCATTGATCTCCAGCTTCTCTGGCAACATGGCCTCGCTCAGGTATGAAGGCTGGCAGCTGCATCCACTCCCCTCTACACGCTCTCTTTTTCCCTTTCTTCGCCTCTTCTTCACTCTACTGCTTTCTCACCCTGGTGCTTCAGTCACAAGCTCTGTTTTTCTGCTCTGGCAGACTTTCTCCACCTCTTACTGCAATGCTTACACTTGATTCTTCCATTGGTTGCAAGCTTTGCCCTACTTCTCACCAGCATCCCTTGCTCACTTTCCCATTCTGCACCACCTCTGTGTGACTCTTAATGTCAGATCTCATCCCCAGGCATGCTGGGAGATGTAGTTCTATAACAGTCAGGAACCGGTCAGCTGCACATACGCAGCCCATCTCGGATGTCGGCGCTACATAAGTGAGATATTTTGGATGAGGAAATATCAAGAATTCATATGGAAAAAATAGGACTATCCTAGGTAAACCAATACATATTGGAGTCCCACTTACATCTGTTAGTCATCAGATTTGAAGAAAATGTGAAAAAAACATATTGTATAGAATGTTGATCATGCCATTCACATGTAATCCCACCCCTCTATCTTTGAAATACATGTTTATAGCTGCACAACCCAGCTCATCTACCTCACTCTCTAGGGTTGCCAGATTGTAGATATATGTACTAATTATGGTAGACTGTATTTTAGCCATAATCTCTACCCTGATGAGTTTTGGTTTTCACATTCAGTCATCATTGTCTAACAAGTTTTTTTTTAAAAAAAATTGTTGTTGCTAGAAACTGAACTTTTACATGACGGACATTGGAGGGAGCTGTACATGAATCACTCTCTTTGAACATTGTAATAATATAATAATAATCTGCATGCATACAATATTTAATTGTATGTACAGTAGTACAGCGAAAATGCTAAAATAAATGTTAATGTGTCACACAGAGTCATTCATTGCATGGTACCATAAAATAAAAGGTAGGACAGCAGCAAAGGGCAATAGTTGGCAGAAGTGCATACTTCAGGATCTTGATATCTGTTTATTAATTCAAAATGCAAGGCAAAATAGCCAAACAGCTGCAGATCAAATGAATGTAAATTTTAACCTGTGACACAAGCAGTCAGTTTAATAAAAAAACGTCCTGACAAGAACTCCACATAGTAGGATAGCATAGTTGGGCAGCAGTATATAAATCGCTCATCACAACTGACAATGCGTATTTGCATGTTGAGTGATGCAAATAGTTTGGAGATTGGATTGTCAAGCAATGGAGCAAGGTGATAGTCAAATGATTATCCTTCACCATGTTCTTGACAAACAGTTTAGTACAAAGAACTAAAGAACTCTTAAGCCCTGAGTGCATGTTCCCAAAATTGAATAATTCTGTTATGATGTGAAGTGCAGTCTCATGTCACTGCCTTCAAATGCAAGGCCAATGTTAATCATTGATTAACAATACTGAATGATTATCTTCACCTCATATTACAGCATTTCTTTTCTGATGGAAAGGGTGTCTTGACATTGAGAAGATACAGTTGATAATAAATATCAGCTGAACAAAGTAGTGTGCGAGGCACTCCTGTCCATAAGAATAAATATAAAATCAATTTATTGATAATTATTATTAAAAATTTTTTTAGATAGATGACCAAATGTCATAATAGTCGGCGAATTAAAAAAAATATAGAAGTGAGAAAGATTGAAATGAAGTGTAAGAGAAATAAAAATGACCCATAGGGAAAGCCGGTTGAATCTATTGAATATCAGATTCATGTTGTAATTGCATATAGCTTGTTGCGTGGGTCTAATCTATACTTAAATTGTTTATTAATGAGACCACTGTAAACTGATATAATATGTCTAATCAAGGTATTCGTTCATGACATATGCAGACATCATTGTAGCTATCAAAGGGTTATTATTAGTCCCAAATTGATGTTATCATGTATACATATAGAACATTCTCACATGTTATTTTTATAATTTTTACTCTAAGGGCAAAGTTTTATTAGGCTTGTTACAAATTAATGGTGGCAGATGCTTATGTTGTCATTGACTATTATCCATCAAGAGTGCCAGGAGATATGAGTAATTTCGCAACATACAATCACAGTCGTTATTATTAATCTCATATGAATAAAGATATAGTCATATATATCTATATAACATGTTCATCCTTTACCCTAGAGAAAATATTATTTCAGGCTTATTGCTGTCACGGGCACTAGGAGTCTTTACCCAGGGATCACCAGGTGGTAGGCTTACCAGAGCAATGTAGGTGGTAATAGGGTACTCTGGTAGCTGGGTGATCACGGAACAGGAAACAGCAGATGATGAGATGCTCAGGAAAGTCTATGACTAGCAGCACTGGTAATATGGAGGTAATAGTACACGAGGAACTGTAGGACAAGGACACGTGAAGGTAGTCAGTGGTCTGCGAAAGCAAGTTGTACCACTGCTATAGTGAGGAGGAATGTCCAACAGAAACGAGGAGGTGATGAGAGTCAGCGGTCTGCGGATAGCAAGTTGTACCGCTGTCTGAGTGAAGGAATGGAATCCAAGTGGAGGTATCCGGGGAGTCAGTGGTCTGCGATAGCAAGTTGTACCACTGCTATAGTGAGGAGGAATGTCCAACAGAAACGAGGAGGTGATGAGAGTCAGCGGTCTGCGGATAGCAAGTTGTACCGCTGTCTGAGTGAAGGAATGGAATCCAAGTGGAGGTATCCGGGGAGTCAGTGGTCTGCGATAGCAAGTTGTACCACTGCTATGTGAGAGAATACTGGAACAGGTGATACTGGAAACAGGGATCAGTGGTCTGCTACTAGCAAGTTGTACCACTGAATATATATGTGAGGAGGTGCACGGGGAGAGACTGCAACACAGGATATACACAGGCACCTTATATACGATCCACAGTAACATGCACAATATATATATAAATGACTGAACAGGTCTGCAAATATAGGAAGTCTCTTGAAGTAGTCCAGCACAAGTTAACACAGTCAATGATAGCAATAGACTCAGCGGATAGCAGACTCCAGAGGAGAACCAACACAGTCCAGCAAGATATGCAATACACCAGCACAGTCAATGAGAAGTATGCATACCGTGGTTCAGAAGCAGGTAGTCAAATAGGAGTGCAGGGATACCTGAGCGGCAGGAGGCCGGCTGGATTAGAAGTCCCAGGATACCTGAGGCAGCGGTCAGTAGGTGCAGCGCACAGATAAGTAGACCAACAGGGACACGAATCCACAGGAATCAATAACACGTGGAGCTGGACTCACGCAGAACCCAGGAGAGTGGAGATGATCCAGCAGAGGAGTAGTAGATGAAATATAAATCCAATGCAGACAGGAGGGTAGACCTGCGGGACACGTGAAGGCGTGGAGAGCGGATCAGCAGTAGATGGATGGTAGCGCGGTCAGCAGCAGCAGGGCTCTGCGGTACACGGAGGTAACCAGTAGCAACCAATAGTTGTCAGTAGCGATGGAACACGGGATAGCAGAGTAGACCAGGAGCTGTTGATCACGGAGAGTAGCAAATGGCAATGAGAGCAGCAGTCTCGAGGAAACACAGGGGAGCTGAGAAGAGACTGCAGTGCACAGGAGCAGCGGATAGGAATCAGCTAACTTGTCACGATGATGAACACAGGCGAGTTGTAGGCTGGAGGCTGTAGTGCACGGAAGCAGCGGGTAGACATCAGCTAACAATCCCGATGATGAACACAGGCGAGTAGTAGGCTGAAGGCTGTAGTGCACGGAAGCAGCGGATAGACAACAGCTAACAGTCACGATAATGAACACAGGCGAGTTGCAGGCTGAAGGCTTGTAGTGCACGGAGGCAGCGGATAGGAATCAGCTCACGGACTTGATGAGGAACAGGTGAGTGGATGTAAAGTAACGGTTGGAGTGTACAGAGGCAGCGGGTAGGAACCAGCAAACAGTCACAGTGAAATATAATAGCGATGATGTGGATTAGAGGACTGAAGTGCACGGAGGCAGCGGATAGGAATCAGCAAACAGTCACAATAATAAGTAATAGCGTTGAAGTGGTTTGGAAGACTGTAGTGCACGGAGGCAGCGGATAGGAATCAGCTAACAGTCACGATGATATAGTTGATGGTAAAAGTGGTATGGGAACCACAGTAGTAGAAGTGGTTTGGAAACCACAGAGGTAGAAGTGGTTTGGAAACCACAGGAATCAGCAGCGCTGAAAACACGAGGAATACAGGAACACCTTCAGAGACTCATAGGGAATGAGACTCCAAGATCAGGCAACGTGGTGTTGACCACAGGTGCTTAATATAGGGAGTGTTGCCTGATCTGCCAATTGAGTTAAAGGGACATACACAGAAGTATAGGAAAGGGCTGCGCATGCGCAGACCCTCAGGATGGAGGACGGCCACGGTTCCTAAATGTCCGGGAAGAGGCACTCACGGTACGGTGAGTGACAGTACCCCCCCTTTTAAAGGTGGGCACAGAACGCCTGGAACCGGGCTTGTCCGGATTTTTGGAGTAGAACTTCTTCAAAAGGGCAGGAGCATTAAGATCTTCAGCTTTGATCCAAGAGCGCTCCTCAGGACCAAAGCCCTTCCAATGAACGAGGAAACGGAGGACTCCTCGCGAAATTTTTGCATCCAATACCTCAGTAATCTCGAAATCCTCCTCCTGATGAACTTGAACTGGCTGCGGAGCTGAGGGAGGAGTTGAGAAACGGTTGATGATAAGAGGTTTGAGTAAAGACACATGGAAGGCATTGGAAATCCGAAGATTCTTAGGAAGAAGAAGTTTCACACATACTGGATTGATTACTTGAATGATCCTATATGGACCAATAAAACGAGGGGCGAATTTCATAGATGGAACCTTCAAACGAATGTTTTTAGTAGATAACCAGACACGATCTCCAATTTTTAGTGGTGGAATAGCCCGCCTCTTCTTATCTGCGAAAGATTTATATTTGATAGATGTCTTCTTTAAACAGGTTTTGACCTGAGACCAGATATTTTTAAAGGTCTGACAAGCAATCTCCACCGCAGGAACTTGGGTGGGCGGGAGGGCAGGAAATTCCGGAAAAGACGGATGGTGACCGTAGACCACAAAAAATGGAGTTTTGGATGATGACTCATGATACATGTTGTTATGGGCGAATTCAGCCCAAGGGAGCAACTCTACCCAGTTGTCTTGATTGGCTGATGAGAACATCCTTATAAAAGTCTCAAGATCTTGATTGACACGTTCAGTTTGTCCGTTAGATTGCGGATGGTAAGAAGATGAGAGTGCTAATCGTATGCCCAAGGTTTTACAAAGGGCTCGCCAGAATCTGGAAACGAATTGTACTCCTCTATCCGACACAATCTCAGACGGACATCCATGGATACGGAAGATCTCTTTAATGAAATGTTCAGCCAGAATGGATGAGGAAGGCAAACCAGCCAGAGGAATGAAATGAGCCATCTTCGAAAATCTGTCCACCACCACCCAAATAGTGTTATGATTCTTACTAGGTGGTAAGTCAGTAACGAAATCCATACTAATATGGGTCCACGGTTTGGACGGAATGGGTAGTGGTCGCAGCAACCCTGCTGGAGTTCTGCGGGAGGATTTAAACTGGGAACATAGCTCACAGGAAGCAATGAACTCTTTGACGTCTCTCCTCATTGAAGGCCACCAGTAACTTCGAGAGAGAATCTCAAAGGTCTTGTGTTCACCGGCGTGCCCAGAAAAACGAGAGGCATGGAACCACAAAAGGATTTTCCTCCTTAGAGTAGGAGGCACGAGGGTCTTCCCAAATGGTAGCGTTTTGGTGGATGAAGCAGCCAGTGAGATACATTTGGGGTCTAGAATGGTATGGTTGGAAACCTCTTCTATATCAGAGGACGTCATAAAAGCTCTAGATAAAGCGTCAGCTTTTTTGTTCTTGGAAGCTGGTTTGAAGGTTATTATTAATTCAAAACGGGAAAAGAAAAGAGACCATCTTGCTTGACGAGGGTTCAAGCACTGGGCAGACTGGAGATATGACAAGTTCTTATGATCTGTGAAGATCGTCACCGGATGGCGAGCTCCTTCCAGTAAGTATCTCCATTCCTCTAATGCAGCTTTGATAGCCAGTAACTCCTTGTCTCCGATAGTATAATTCTTCTCTGCGGGCAGGAGACCCCGAGAATAAAAGGCACAAGGATGAAATTTTTGCTGTTCCGAGCGTTGGGAGAGAATAGCTCCTAAGCCCACATTAGAGGCATCTACTTCCAGGAAGAAGGGGAGTGTCACATCAGGCTGTCGAAGGATTGGAGCCGAAGAGAAGGACTCTTTTAATATTTGAAAGGCTTGAAGAGCCTCAGGTGACCATTGCTTAGGATTAGCCCCCTTCCTAGTCAAGGCCACAATAGGAGATGCAATGGAAGAAAAGTCTTGAATGAAGCGTCTATAGTAATTGGCAAAACCTAAAAAACGCTGGATGGCACGAAGAGTAGTTGGCTGGGGCCAATGTAGTACAGCATTCACCTTGTCGGGATCCATTTTCAGGCCAACTCCGGAAACTATATACCCCAAGAATGGAATCTGGGGTAATTCGAATGAACATTTTTCTAATTTACAGAACAATGAATTTTTCCGTAGCCTGGAAAGGACTTCTGCCACATGTTGGTGGTGAGAAGGCAGGTCCTGTGAAAAGATCAATATGTCGTCCAGGTAGACGACGACACATACATATAATAAGTCCCGGAAGATCTTATTAATGAAACCTTGAAAAACAGCGGGGGCATTACACAGCCCGAACGGCATTACCAGATATTCGTAATGCCCGTCTCTGGTGTTAAACGCTGTCTTCCATTCGTCACCGGAACGGATTCTGATTAAATTGTAGGCACCACGAAGATCCAACTTAGTAAAGATACGGGCTCCCTTGATGCGATCGAATAGCTCAGTGATCAGCGGAATGGGGTACCGATTCTTGATAGTAATGGCATTGAGTCCACGAAAATCTATGCAAGGGCGTAAAGATCCATCCTTCTTTTTAACGAAGAAGAACCCAGCTCCAGCGGGAGAGGTGGAAGGTCGAATAAACCCACGCTGGAGGTTCTCCTGTATATACTCAGATGTAGCTTGAGTTTCAGGTAACGAGAGTGGATAGACCCGGCCCCTGGGTGGAGTCTTGCCAGGTAGAAGATCGATCGGACAATCCCAAGAACGATGAGGAGGAAGACGTTCAGACTGAGCTTTATCAAAAACATCAGTAAATGAAGCATATTGAGGAGGGAGTCCCGGTGAGGTAGATGAGATGGAAGATTGCTGTACTTTGAGAGGAATGACTTGGGAAAGGCAACGATGGTGACATTCAGACCCCCAAGACGTGACTTGAGGGGTGCGCCAGTCAATCTGGGGAGAGTGACACTGAAGCCATGGAAGGCCTAAGACAATTGGACTTGTCGTAACAGGAAGGATTAAAAACGATATTTCTTCATGATGCAGGGCACCAATCTGAAGGGTTACTGGAGACGTACTCTGAGTGATGAGACCGTTGATGAGACGTGATCCATCTATAGCCGTCACAGTAATGGGTGTTTTTAAGGTAATCACAGGTAGAGACCATTGATTTACTAATGATTTGGAAATAAAATTTCCTGCTGCTCCGGAATCAATCAATGCCTGTGACTCAAAGGTTTTGGTAGCACAGGAAATCGTAACGTCAAAGACACAGACTTTAGATTTCATGGAAGATGGAGAGGACTCCAGGGACCCTAACTTCACCTCTCCAGAACTAGTTAGGGCCTGGCATTTCCCGATCTCTTAGGGCAAGAGCTGAGCATATGAGTGGAATCGGCACAATAGAGTCTATTCTTTACTCTTCGTTTCCTCTCCTCTGAAGATAATTTGGAACGTCCTATCTCCATGGGAATCACAGAGGGTGAAACTGGACGAAATTGAGGGTTAGAACGAAGAGGTGCTTTAGCAGAAGTTGTTTTCTCAGCCTCTCTTTCACGAAATCTCATATCAACACGATGGCAAAGAGAGATCAGATCTTCAAGTGACGAAGGAAGCTCCTGGGTAGTCAGTGCATCTTTAATTTTATCGGAGAGCCCCTGCCAGAAGGCGGCAACTAGAGCTTCAGTGTTCCACTGAAGTTCAGAGGCTAAGATCCTAAATTGAATGACGTACTGTCCTACTGTATGAGATCCTTGTCGCAGACGGAGGATGCTGGAAGCAGCGGAGGTCACACGACCTGGTTCATCGAACACACTTCGAAATGTAGCAATGAATTTGGCACTATCTTGCAATATTGGGTCGTTTCTTTCCCACAGAGGGGAGGCCCAAGCCAGGGCTTGTCCAGAAAACAAAGAGATAAGATAGGCCACTCTGGAACGATGGGTAGAAAAATTTTGAGGTTGGAGCTCAAAATGGACTGAACATTGGTTAAGGAAACCCCTACAAGTTTTGGGGTCCCCATCGTACTTTGACGGAGTAGGCAGGTGAAGCGTAGAAGCTGTAGACACCTGGGATGGCACTGGGGAAACGGAGGAAAGCACAGGAGCCTCAGTAGTAGCTGTCACTGTCTGTCCAGATGTTCCTTGGGAGGTTAACGATTGATAACACTGAAGTAACAGCTGTTGGCGGGCATCCTGTTGCTCTACACGGCTGACCAGATGCTGCAGCATCTCTTTGGCTGTAGGTTCCGTATCTGGGTCTGTCATGGCCTGATCTTACTGTCACGGGCACTAGGAGTCTTTACCCAGGGATCACCAGGTGGTAGGCTTACCAGAGCAATGTAGGTGGTAATAGGGTACTCTGGTAGCTGGGTGATCACGGAACAGGAAACAGCAGATGATGAGATGCTCAGGAAAGTCTATGACTAGCAGCACTGGTAATATGGAGGTAATAGTACACGAGGAACTGTAGGACAAGGACACGTGAAGGTAGTCAGTGGTCTGCGAAAGCAAGTTGTACCACTGCTATAGTGAGGAGGAATGTCCAACAGAAACGAGGAGGTGATGAGAGTCAGCGGTCTGCGGATAGCAAGTTGTACCGCTGTCTGAGTGAAGGAATGGAATCCAAGTGGAGGTATCCGGGGAGTCAGTGGTCTGCGATAGCAAGTTGTACCACTGCTATGTGAGAGGATACTGGAACAGGTGATACTGGAAACAGGGATCAGTGGTCTGCTACTAGCAAGTTGTACCACTGAATATATATGTGAGGAGGTGCACGGGGAGAGACTGCAACACAGGATATACACAGGCACCTTATATACGATCCACAGTAACATGCACAATATATATATAAATGACTGAACAGGTCTGCAAATATAGGAAGTCTCTTGAAGTAGTCCAGCACAAGTTAACACAGTCAATGATAGCAATAGACTCAGCGGATAGCAGACTCCAGAGGAGAACCAACACAGTCCAGCAAGATATGCAATACACCAGCACAGTCAATGAGAAGTATGCATACCGTGGTTCAGAAGCAGGTAGTCAAATAGGAGTGCAGGGATACCTGAGCGGCAGGAGGCCGGCTGGATTAGAAGTCCCAGGATACCTGAGGCAGCGGTCAGTAGGTGCAGCGCACAGATAAGTAGACCAACAGGGACACGAATCCACAGGAATCAATAACACGTGGAACTGGACTCACGCAGAACCCAGGAGAGTGGAGATGATCCAGCAGAGGAGTAGTAGATGAAATATAAATCCAATGCAGACAGGAGGGTAGACCTGCGGGACACGTGAAGGCGTGGAGAGCGGATCAGCAGTAGATGGATGGTAGCGCGGTCAGCAGCAGCAGGGCTCTGCGGTACACGGAGGTAACCAGTAGCAACCAATAGTTGTCAGTAGCGATGGAACACGGGATAGCAGAGTAGACCAGGAGCTGTTGATCACGGAGAGTAGCAAATGGCAATGAGAGCAGCAGTCTCGAGGAAACACAGGGGAGCTGAGAAGAGACTGCAGTGCACAGGAGCAGCGGATAGGAATCAGCTAACTTGTCACGATGATGAACACAGGCGAGTTGTAGGCTGGAGGCTGTAGTGCACGGAAGCAGCGGGTAGACATCAGCTAACAATCCCGATAATGAACACAGGCGAGTAGTAGGCTGAAGGCTGTAGTGCACGGAAGCAGCGGATAGACAACAGCTAACAGTCACGATAATGAACACAGGCGAGTTGCAGGCTGAAGGCTTGTAGTGCACGGAGGCAGCGGATAGGAATCAGCTCACGGACTTGATGAGGAACAGGTGAGTGGATGTAAAGTAACGGTTGGAGTGTACAGAGGCAGCGGGTAGGAACCAGCAAACAGTCACAGTGAAATATAATAGCGATGATGTGGATTAGAGGACTGAAGTGCACGGAGGCAGCGGATAGGAATCAGCAAACAGTCACAATAATAAGTAATAGCGTTGAAGTGGTTTGGAAGACTGTAGTGCACGGAGGCAGCGGATAGGAATCAGCTAACAGTCACGATGATATAGTTGATGGTAAAAGTGGTATGGGAACCACAGTAGTAGAAGTGGTTTGGAAACCACAGAGGTAGAAGTGGTTTGGAAACCACAGGAATCAGCAGCGCTGAAAACACGAGGAATACAGGAACACCTTCAGAGACTCATAGGGAATGAGACTCCAAGATCAGGCAACGTGGTGTTGACCACAGGTGCTTAATATAGGGAGTGTTGCCTGATCTGCCAATTGAGTTAAAGGGACATACACAGAAGTATAGGAAAGGGCTGCGCATGCGCAGACCCTCAGGATGGAGGACGGCCACGGTTCCTAAATGTCCGGGAAGAGGCACTCACGGTACGGTGAGTGACAATTGCGAATTAATAATGACAAAGGCTTATATTGGTAAGTATTAATTCCCAAGGACACTAAGTACACAGGAACTGACCATAAGTATTAGTAATTTAACCTCACATAATCCCAAGTGGGATATGTATGGTAGGTTATATGTGGAATATGTGAGTGTCTTACATGATAATAATGCCCCATCCACAGAGCACAGGTGGTTCCCCAATGATTTGAAAGGCATGATCTTCTATATGTCCTGGCCTTCTCAATCACCATATCTGAACTCAACTGAGCATTTATGGGATATTCTTAAATGACATCTGAGACAGAATTTTCCAACACCATCACTGAGAAGTCAGCTAAGTGATTTTATTGAGGACGAATGGCGCTGCATTCCTCCTACAGAATTCCAAACATTGATAAACTCAATGCCAAGGCGCATATGAACTGTCCGCATGTGGTGGCGCAACTCCTTATTAAGTGATTTTTATATTGAAGTTCCATTTTTGTCCTCTGTGGCTTGGCTATGCAAGCTGGTGATTACCAATCAATTAAGAAATAAAAATATGATGTTCTGTAGTCTGTGTCAATAAACTGAACTCACTCTGATATCAATATCCTTAGAGGATCAAAGAGGGCCATTTTATTGGGGAGGGGTCCACTAGTTGCCTACCACTGCACTAAACTTACCAGTCATATCTGCAATCTGTCCAAGTTCCTGTGATGCCTCAGACCCAAGTGCTATTATATGAATTATTGCACCACTGTCTGATATGCTACCAAAGCACTGCTTAAGCTTGTCCTCTCCATCTGTTACCAATATTATTTCAGTGCCGGCTGAGAAGCCATTAAATTTTTCATTTACCTAGATATACAATGAGAAAAATATTTTAGATACATTTTACATTCCAGAAGGTAAATTTGTGAATATTAATTCTCCCCCTACTCATACAGACAGTACCCATTTGTGAATTCCTCAGCTTCATTTTATTGACTTGCTCAATGGGTCTATTCATCATACTGCAATAATAAGGATGATTGACCGGTTATCACTGCAATTTATCAAGAAAGCATGCAGGGGCAGCTGAATGATAATCACCTGCCCATCCATACTTAGTGCTCTATCAGGTCAGCCTCTATACATATTTGCTTGGGTGAGCCAGCTAACTGTCTTGCACATGCAAAGTGAAACTGTAAGTCCAGATTTGGGCTAGCAATTGCACTCGAAAAATAGATTTAAAAATTAATTGTTTTTCTAAAAAAATAATTAATCTTGGTTAATATTTTATTCAAAGTGATAAGGCAAGAATTAACTGTTTTAATTTAAATTATTGTAAGGATTGAACTTATCTTTTATTTTGCTTTTTAGGATAATACAGATATATTAACAATATTTATGAATGCATTATTCTCTGTTCTGCTCACACAGATGTGTATTATCTTATTTCCTTTCAGTAACCAACTTGACTGAATCTGTGAAAACTTCAAGAACAAAGGATGTTTTCTTATGGTAACTTATACCAATGAATAAGAGAGAACGAAATGCTACTACATAATGATTTATTCATGAGAAGACCACCGTCTACTGTCTTATGTCATAGTATAATGTAAATTAAGTAATGCCATTAATTGATTGTGCATGAATAAGACATTATAAGTGCATGGAAGTCCCTGTATCACTCATTGTAATCTCTGTTTCATTAAAGCTGTATTCCAATGCTGATCATTTCAAGAGATTTCTTTAACGGTTTTTGGCAGCAGTGAATGTTGGGATGTATAGAGAGAAACCCACGATTAAGCAAAGACAGTGGACTGACTCCTTAATTCAACTACACGAATCCATAGGTAAGGATATTTTTCTTATCACAAGTGGAATGCGGGGTTCATAAAAACTGTAATTTAGAACTGTGGTCCCCAGCTACTTCTTGGATGGACTTTTCACCTCCACTGACCACTGGTGATTCACACATGTTTGAATATTTTATTGCCTCTGTGCTTTTGTCATTGTTAATTGTTTGTTGATAAACTGACTTTAGTTGCAGGATCATAAGTCAGGCAGCAGTGAGTCACTTAGAGACTGAGTTGATTCAGGCAGATTAGCTTGCCGTGGCTGTGGATTCATGGGTCAGGAGGACTTTTTTTTTACCTTTCAGGATTTAAGTTAAACGTGCTGGTTTACATGGGTTGCAGGGACATAGATCAGGGTGATTTATGCAACCTTAGAGACTGTACACTTAATATTGGTTGCGGATATACATGTAAGAGAGACATGTTGTTATCCTACAGACCAAATATCTCTGTAGAGAATCTGAGTTATTATTGTTGTATATTGTTATTTGTGTTTCATTGTTGTCCGTGAAGGGACAAGGACAAAGCACAAAAAAAATATTCAGGAGGTGTGAATTGGCATGTGCACTCCCAAGGGCAAATAATGAGTATGTGATAAGACGGAATGAGTTAACATTCTCTTCAAAGAAGAAAAGAGAGAAAGAAACTGTAGTTTAAATGCTGTGGAACTTCAAATGCCAGAGAGAGAACAAAAAAACTATGTATGGTGAGAAATGTTTGAAACTGCATATGGTTTAAAATAAGCTGGTACTATCTTCTTACTTGAATAACTCAAGAACAATTAAAATGTCTCCATGGAGTAGTAAAAAATATAAGCCCTTTCATTTAATATGATTAGTATTTACATTTTTGTATGACGGAAGACTGAGCCTTTTCTAATTTTGAAGCAAGTATCTCAATGTTTTCTTCACTTGTTCAAACAAGAAAATGTTTGTTCTAAGATAACTTTTATATTCTTATTTTATATTTTTATATATATAGATAGAGAGATGCAATGGTTTGTCTATTAAAATGGAATGAACATCGTTTAATACTTTTCTGAACATCAATCTGAAGGCATCTTTGTTATTAATTTTCTACAGCAATGGGTTCAATTTCAGATGGAAAGTTATCTATGTGTTTGTATGTTTATCAGTGTGTTTCCTCAGGAGAAAATGCTGCAAGATTAATATTTGTATGAGAATGATTAAACATTATCTGTAAAGTGCTGTGTAGTTTGTTGATGCTATATTGCTAAAGTTTAGTAGCTAAATAATAACTTGATGCTCTGTTTCTTTGTAGGTCCAAAGGACAGCACCCATACTTACAATTGCATTAGTGTGATCTATGTACTTTCGGGTCATAAGTGCCTCTGCTAAAAATGTTTCATGTTCCGCAGCGTATATCAATAATACTCAAACGGGAGGAAACATTGATCATTATATATGTAGCATGCTTTTTTTTTTATCTCCCTAATACTGTAATATGATTATTTTTGTTGTTGCTGTTAAATTTCAGGAATGCATTTAAATTACAAATTGTGTGATTATAGACGACCTTTGCGAATGCCAAATTTAAAACTTTAGTTGACAGCATACACTTATAAACTATTATATGCCTTATTGAGGTTATTTTTCTGCTCTCAGCTGGTATTATATATTAACCTTTGTACAAGTTGCATCTGCTCCTTCTGAGAATGATGTAATTTCCTCATTTAGCTTTCGAGTTATCACTAGTGCTTGCCTGCTTTTGCCAAAGTAACTTCCTGCCAGAACATTTTGTATCCCATATATATCATCCAGACACAAATTAAAAATCCCAGCCATAGATTAATACATTGACTCCAGGAATAACATACCTTTAGAGCTTCTAGAATCCCTGTGCAGATATCTGACCCTTCATTAATTATTGTAGAGGGAACAAGTGATATTAGCTTTGCACGGTCCTGATCACTGATTATTTGTACAAGTTTAGATGTTGTGAATGCAAAAGTAGAAAACTCAACAATCCCGACATAAGATCCTGTCTCAATGATATGAGTGAGGAAAAATTCTGCTGCTTGAAATAATCGACCAATGCGATCAAACTGAAATAAAAAATATAAGGTGTTATAAAGTGTATACTAGTTATAAGCAAATATTGATCCTATACTATTTTGCTACACTTCATTAAAAACATGTATGGCCATACAACAAATGGGTGTGACATGGGTGGTTTTTGGTGTAGCCTAGTTTCTTTAGATGTTCCAGTAAGGAATATTGTTAGATATACCACTAGCAGCTAGGTAGTGTTTACTCCCCTGTACCAATCATGACCCCAATACATTAGCGGGGTGTCACAGACATAAAGCTACTAAATGCAGAAGATGTGTGTGAATGTAGCATCTCATTGAAATGGATGTCCAAAACATAAAGGCATGCTCTATAATATCTTCACATTGGTTTATACCAATTAAATATTTTATTTATTCAACTCTCTATTTATTCAAACTGAGGGCCTAACCAGTTGCATTATTATCTATAGATTTTCATAATCTATGTCTCCAAAACAGCGATTTTTATAAAAGGTTTATATTCTGTATACAGAAATAACCAGGGCTGGTGAAACATGGTAAACTTGGTAAGTGTGGTAAGAGGGCGCAGAGCTTATTAAGGCATCCTGACAGTTTGATTTCGCAGAATAGTTTTATTTTTTCGCCATGGGTGATGTGCCTCCTTAAGTTCCTAGTCCCCAGAGATATTGGAACGAGTGCTGCGATATGTAGAAGCTAGGACTGGGTGGGGCACTAGAGATCCCAGAATCAGCCCTGGAAATAACATTGATATATGCATGAACTCCTGATATAATGGGCCTCATTTAGAGTAAATTCAGATATAAAGTTACCTTTTGCATCTTTGCAAATCCATGCTGAGCTGCAAAGGAACAAATTTGAATATACTGAAAGAATTGTTTTGCGTGGGGGAGAGGCAAATCCTAGCTCAACTTTAAATTGCACTGTAAAAATAAAGCTGTCCAGTATTTTCCCTGCATGTAAAAAAAATAGCATTTGCACCCCTTGCATTGCAAATTTTGTACCCTTTGGGGCGTAGAGTTATGTGCAAGTCCGTTTTTTTACTTAAAATATAAATATCCATATTATATATGCGCACAAAAAAATGTGTGAGCATACATCTGTCAAGATTTTTGAATATCCCTGACTTGAGGACGGGGAATGAAAGGGGCATACAAGTGTAGGCAAAGTACTGTACAATAAGAATGTGTTAACATTATTGTGAATCAGTTAGAGTTGGATGCATACGTAGATACTCCTGTCAGCAGACATATGTCTTGTGTGTGCTCAACCCCTGGAGCAAAGATCCTTGTTGATGATGGTGAAGTTCATAGAGATTCCATGTAGAGTTTAGCCGTATCTAACAAATTAGAGTAAAGCCGCTCTGGTATGGTTAGTTGCAGACAGGCCCCATTCCCATTATCAAAAAGCAGTGCAGAACGTTTCTGCAGGGGTTTTTTTCTATCCCATGGGTTAACCTGAAAAATAGGATCCCTTTGACATCAAGAATACAATAAAGTGGTGAATGAGGGATTGGGGAGTATTAATTTAAAATAAAGAACTATATCAATTGTATATGTAGTTCTGTATTTACAATATTTTACAATATTTTCACATGTGGCCCAGCAGGCCTGAATGCCAGGGAATGCTAGTGCTTGCAGTTTTACAGGTGCCAGTATGCTCTGGGTATGTGGGCACACTTGTAGTTCTACAAGCACCAGCATGTTCAAGTAGGGGATGCTGGGACCTGTAGTGTCACATTTTTGTTGCTTAAAAATGAAAAACAGAAATACTATTTTTAATACTTTTAAACATTATTACCCCAACACCAAATGGCCAGGAGTGTTGGAAAGAGACTTTCAAAAATAAATTATTATTAGTGTGTAGCCTCATCACGATGCATAAAATGTATCTTGACACACTTTAAACGTATCTTAATGTGGATAATATATACATAATATTTTGAGATACATGTATCTTTACATATGTGCAACTCAACATAAATACATAAGTGGGTCATTTTTTGCGACACCCATTTTACATGTACATTTTGTATACAAATATACCCAACTATAAATGATCAGCACGGTGGCGAAGTGGTAGCACTTCTGCCTCACAGCGCTGGGGTCATGAGTTCAATTCCCGACCATGGCCTTATCTGTGTGGAGTTTGTATGTTCTCCCTGTGTTTGTGTGGGTTTCCTCTGGGTGCTCCGGTTTCCTCCCACACTCCAAAAACATACTAGTAGATAAATTGGCTGCTTTCAAAAATTGACCCTAGTCTGTCTGTGTGTGTGTCTTAGGGAATTTATACTGTAAGCTCCAATGGGGCAGGGACTGATGTGAATGAGTTCTCTGTACAGCGCTGCGGAATCAGTGGCGCTATATAAATTGATGATGATGATCCCCTTTATTGAATTTTCTTTTCATCCAACTCTTAATGAGGCCATAGGTGTATCCCAATAATACATGGTATCTATTAAACTTATTATGGTAAAAGTAAACATACATGCACCATGCTTCCTGAAATATCACATGCTAATGTGATTACTCTGTTCTTATATTGCAGCAATGTGAAGATAGGGACAGGGATTTTGGTGTCAAGCCTTGGTGGAGTAGAACTTATATCTGTAGAGTTCATGATGACATCCCAGGTACTGCGCAAGTTACACATTCTGTTCTGTAAACTTGGAGCTTCAATGTTATGATTACTCTCATTACAGAATGCTGTTACCTGGAAAAAGGAAAAACAAATACAGCATAAATGTGTATTAATCATTTTTATCAGATCTTCAGGGCAGTCTACTAAGAAGTGTTAGAGGATGTTCAGTAAACATTTAATTAATAAAATGCTGACAACAGACAACATTCAGCAGGATCCTCACAGTTTTTACATTAAATTAAAAGAAATGGGTTTAAATTAGCAGAAACAGACCAATAATATATTAGTATAATTGCCAACATTCTAAACAGTGTGCAGTATATAGCTAGAAAGAACAACTTAAGTTTTGTGTTTTCCAATTTATAGCAGCCTAGTATATTTTATTTATTGATTTATAGGAAAGAATACACATATGAATAATAAATATTCAGAAAATACCTCTGCTAATGGTGTGTTCAGATGAGTAATTTACAAATTTGCTTCGACGGAATGGAATGAAGAAATGATTAAAGTACTGTGGAATGAAAAAGTGAAAAGGCTGTTGTTCAAATAGAGGGTAGTGAATAACACATATGCCTTCTGTATCACGTTTAGCACAATCTTAGCTCAAAGGAGCTGATCTTGAGGGTGGCAATGTCATGGAAACTTATGTGAGTCCCTTAATAAGGGCAGGGCTCCTTGTGAGACTGGCAGTGTCAGGATAAAGAATCACAATGGAGATGAGTAGGAAGTTACATTCTAAGAATAAATGGTGGGTGGATCAGAGTTCACTAACAGCACAGAGCAGCGACAGGAGACTTCTGTAACACTAATGTTTGAAGATTATGACTCTATATTAAAATAGGTTTACACATCTAACTTATTTTTGGTTGACTTCTCGAGTTGCACATTTTGTATTTGTTAATTATCTAAGTTTAATCTCTTTTATTATATGTTTTCCTAATATTTTATTCTTAATTTATTATTATGTTTATCGTGATTTATTGTAATCTGCAATTTCTCCCTAAAAGCATTATTATACCTCTTTAGTGGAGTAGAGATCTGCTCAGTAAACTTTGAGAGCAGACGATTAGAATTAATAATATGCAAGTCACAGAAACGTTAAAAAAATCAGTTACTCTTACAAAATTCAAGTTTTCCAGACATCATTGTGTTTTACACAATTTGTATAGGGGAATGCAATTCCTGTGCTATCTTAAACAGAAGAGGAGAAGACACAATAATGAAAGCTTGTTATCTCCGAGAACAAGGAGATATGGAAGCAGTTCATATGGCTTAGGAGATGGTTCAAGTGGCCCTGCAGTGTGATATTTTATCCTTTAGATACAATAGGGCAGATTCATTAAGCTGTAAGGTGGACCCGGCGCATTTTGCCAGCTAATATGGTACAGATATCTCTGCTCATTTTCTCTCTCATTTCTATGGGCTGCAAGGGAAAATTAGAGGAGATTTTCCAGAAACATTGCGTCACCTCATGGCAAATTGACCTTTAAAGATAAACAAATAGTAATCCAACAATAGCCTACCTTGAAATAAATTATTTATATTGAACAAACATGATGAGATGATACTCACAGAAGGAAGTGCTTGTAAATACATAATAGATTCCTGCACATCCTGGTCTTTCTCAGGCAAGAAGAGGCATCCTTCTTCATAAAGACCTGTGTTGGAATCAATGTTGCACATCCGTATTAAACATGAATCTCCTTCACATTCCTGTATTACGTTGGTACCTTTTACATTGGCAGAGCATCTGTTGTAGGAAATATGTATGGATTATTTATTATAGCAGGGTTTTCAATGAGGTTTAAGCAGAAAGTTAACATTTAATAAAACTTTTAACCCATATATTTCCCATGTTTCCCCTAGAGCATTAATTCAAAGAATTCATGTGACCTCACCAGTTTTAGTAATCTATGACTCACGTTACTACTTCCCTTCATATCTAAACTCCTGGAATATCTTGTGTAACCACCTGTTTAACCATCCGAAACTTAACTACTTTACTCTCATCAATCTGGCTTCCATCCATGAAACTACTACAAAATTGGAAACAAAGTGAACCCCTTCTGCTAGGGGGTAGAACTGCCTGGAGTGGTTATTAAAACTTAACAGCTCCTGCACTCTCAGTGTCATTTCCGGGACAGAAAGAAAATATTTAGATTTAAATATGTTCTCATTCATATAGCTCCTAGACAAGCTGCAGATTTTACTATCTGTGATACTGTCATTCAAACAGTGAGCCAAAGTGACTTGAACCACCAACTTGTTAACATTCTATTCTAATTCAGACTGACTGGCTGGGGGAGTTTAGAAACAGCAGACAGCAGAGAATCAGAAAGATGCACTGGACACTGACATTGAACACTGTAACTATGGGACTGATGCAGAATTTGAACTAAAAAAAAGCAGACATAGAATGCGTTAACAAAAAATATTAATTTGTGCGAATATGCAAAGTTGGACAAATCGCAGGTGGATGCATCTCTGCTCCAGTAGCATTTGTACCAAGTTTGCGTCAGGCAAACATCAGGCATACATCAGATGCAATTACACCCAATAAATTAAACTTGTTTTGGTAGCGAAATCCACATTCACTATTAGGTTGGAATATAAAAATAAAATCTCTTGAATACAGCCGGAATAACTCCCCTTCTCATGTTTAAAAAAAAACCAAAACATCTTGCTAAAATATGCTCACAAACTTATGTAATATATGGACAATTAATGAAGAAAGCAACTATCAGCTTCAGAAGTGAATATGCAATCAGCAAATCAGAAGTGGTTAGCTAGTGCTGGTGATAGTCATCACCATCAGCATGTATTTTCACCTGCCCTCAGGCACCCGTTGCTGATACGACTGTCAGTTCTATATGTGGGTTGGGTACCTTATCACAATGCTGAAAATCGGGGGGGAAATTTGCGTGGGTTCCCCCCCACTTAACCAGCCCTAGGCAAACCAGCCTGGGGTGGGTGGCACTATAGCAGGGGGACACGTGGCAGGGGTCCCCCTGCTATAATGACAACCAGCCACAGGCTGTTCAGCACTGGCCTGGAATCCCTAGGGAGTGTGCTGAAAGCACTAGGGCTTTTCCTACACATCTGGGCGGTGGGTGTAGGGTAATAACGGCGATATAAATGTAAAAAAATAAACAGACACCATTTTGGTTTGTGGAACTACAAGTCCCAGCCAGCCAGGGTGCCATAAACAATGTGGGCATGCTGATTCTTGTATAACTGCAAGCACCAGCATACCCATGGTAGCCAGGGCATGTTGGCACTTGGAGAACCACAAGTGCGAACATGCCCTGACACCCACGGCAGGCTGGGACCTGTAGTTCCACAAAAGAAAATGTTAAATAAACCACCACACCCTGTTTACAACCACATACATTTAATAATAATAATAAAACCCCAATAAAGACACAAAACACCCTAATGTATACCACATACTTTTATTAAAAATAATAAATCCCCAAAATACTCATCACTGATGTTGTCAGCAGCTTTTAATCCTAAAATGTCTGTAAACCAAGTCCCAAATAAATTTGTATCCAAAAGTTCTGCTTGACCAAGTCCCAAAAAAATTTGTAATTCCCAAAGTACATGCTTGATCCTTCATTTCTTCTGGCCAGAAGGGCCCCCTTGTTGATTGAAGTCTTCTTATCTTTAGCCAGAAGGGCCCCATATTTGTAAGATCAAATCGCAGCAAATCGCCAGAGATGACCAGCGATTTTGAAGATCAGGGTAAAAATTGCAGCTTAATATATTTGAGAACTTTTGGACTAAAATCGCGGGTTATCACCCACGATTTACCGCAATTTTAACACGCTGAAAAATTGGACCTTGACACATTTACCCCCTGGCATTCCGCCTGGGTTAGATATGGGCTAAGAGACATTCCCCCCCAACATTGCTTTCATCCAGTGGGCCTTGTAATTGCCTGTTTGGCACTTCAGGTTCTGGAGCCACCCTCTCCAATCTTTGCACTGTCTCATTCATTGGCTTCCCCGAAGCTTTTTCAGTAGACTTCGGGTGCCAAACAGGTCCCCGACCAGAAATGGCAATTTCAATTTCTCTAACATGAGAGTCGTAACCCCAGTCATCCTCTTTGCACTCCTCCTCCTCATCAGTTCATCCTGGAATACTTTCAACCTCTTTGTCACCTCTGAATCTTGCATGTCTACCAATCAGACCCCCTTATAGGGTTCTTTTCTCCACCTGTTAGCCAGCTTATGCTCTCCAGGTATCCCCAAGTATCGGAGCAACACTCTATCTCCTGCAGCAAGGACATTCTCTTACCATCTGTATATCATAACAGGGTTGTATTTTGTAACACTGACTGGGTGGAAACTTCCTGAGCCAGTCTGTGTGTGCTTCCTTTAACTCTTCTTTCAATTGCTGGACATATTGTAGGCGGTACTCCCCCAAGTGTGGGGTGTTGTTGACTCTGAAACATGAACTAGTAAATGTGCTTCTCTTCCGAACATGAGCAGGTAAGGTGAGTACCCTGTAGACTCATTTTTAGTACAATTGTAGGTATGTAATAGTTGGCTGATATGTCTACTCCCATGCATCTTCTCTCATCAGGCTCCACAGACAAGAAGTTAATACATAACGGCCCATCACTTGAGATGTTCTTCAAGACCTCAGCTTTCGCAGGCAATGTCTTTCTTAAGATAAATGTTCCACATGTTTTACAATACTTTTCTACCTCGGACTCCATTCTGGGCCAGTAGAATCGATCAGCAATAAGCCCATTAGTCTTATCGACACCCAATGTCCCAGTGGATCATGTAGTGCATTTAGAACTACCACCCTGGGTTTCTTGGGCAGAACCAATTGTCTCCTTAGTCTGCCATCCTTGTGAGAGGTTTCTGTATAGAGGATTCCTTCCTATCAAAAGGCATTGTTGCATGTGCAATAAAGCACCTTCCTCAGTTATGAGAGTTTTAAGCCCTAATCTTTCGTGGTTTTTCACCATCCAATGCACAGCTCCTATAGACAAGTCTTCTCGTTGGTCGTTCTTCAGCTGCGTCTTATTGACTTTATGCAGGTTGCCAAGCTCCAGCTGACTAAGCAAACAATACTTTTTGGGCAATACCGCTTCAGTACCTTATAATACCATGATGCATACACTGGTGGTACTACTTCTCTCCCTTCTTGACACATGCCTTGGACCTCGGGTGCTGCCACAACCACCTACTATACTTTGGCCGACTCAGCTTGCCTCCATGCTAGCCTAAAGAGCGCCAGCATCTATATTACCCTTTCCAGGTTGGTATCTCAACGTGACATCACACACAGCAAGGGCAGCCAACCACCTATGCCTGGTGACATACATCTTCACTGTAGTCTGAATATAAGTCAAGCGATTATTGGCGGTTTCTTAAGTGGCACCATACCAATAGTCATGCAGTCAATCTACAATGGCCCACTTCAATGCCAGAATCTCCTACTTGTGCACCAGGTAATTTTTATCACTTGATGACAATCCTCGGGTTACATAATGTATGGCCTTCAACTTCCCTCAGTGCTCCTGATACAGCACTTTCCCGGTCCTTTGAAGGATGCATCCACATGCATTATATTCAGCTTCCTTAAAGCATTCTTACACTCTGCCATTCATCTCTCTCTAAAAAAATAGTTGACCCAAAGATAATATTTATTTTCCGGCATCCTAATCTGTCCATTTGCTTGAGGGCAGCCTTTGGTCAGCTCTTTCAGTGATCTGGTTACTCTAGAATGACCTAGGACAAACTTCCTGTAATATCTGCAGAATACCAAGAAAGATCACAGTCCTTTCAGTTTTGTAGGCCATTGCCACTCCGTCACAGCCTCTATCTAGGCTAGATCATTGGAGATTCCCTCCCTCCTGACAATGTGCCCCATATACTTCACTTGTTTCTGGTACAGCTTACGGTCATTCAACGAAAATTTGTTTCTCAGACGATCGAGTACTTTAAGCAGTCTTTCATTGTGCTCTCTTAACGCCTTCCTGAAAAAAATTACATCATCTAGGTATACAATTCTTACAGAAGTTCATGTACATCTGTATGTCACCACTCTTCTTCCTAACTGCCACTATAGGGGAAGCATAGGATCTCTCTGATTTCTCTATTACATAATTTTCTAACAAACCCTTTAAATGGCTTCGCGCATCATACAGATCGGCAGGGGATAATCATCTGCATCTTTACCAAAAGGGACCCGAATCTTATGGTGCACTCCTCTGGCCAATCCTAGCTCCCAATTTTCTACCAAGAACACTTCTCCCCTTTTTAACATCTCTTTAGTTAGTGAATCCAACTCTGAAGGGTCAACATCCGATCACTCAATGCAATGCTGTAGACAGTACATCTACTACATGTACCTTGCTAGCTTCCTCTGTTTACTTTTTTCGAAAAGCTGCTAGGCACAAAGGGTGGATGGTTAGCATCTGATGATACTCTATCCTGCTTGTTTCTTGGCCAAATTGAGCTAAGGTGTTGAACAGGTGTGCGTTTGGGCCCACAATAAGGTACACATTTCTTTCTTCCTCTTCTGGCTCAGGACATAAACAAGGCAACTAATGGCATATCCTTCTCAACACTGGCTACACTTCACTTTGTTCACTTAGACCAGAAAATGGCTGTACTTCCATGTCAGACAGATTCTCCCAAAACCACTTTTCAAATACAATGGACACCTGTGACCCACTATCTAGTTGGTAGTACATTCTTTCCATTAATCAGGGCAGGAACATGTGACACTGGATCAATTAAGCCAGACAGCAGTCTAATTCATGTATTCGATAGTTTCCCCATGGTGTTTACACTGACTCTATGGGGGGTAACTTGGGGTCTTCAGGTCCCCCTTCTGCGTTTCCAGATGACGGCTTAGGGTGACATGTCTTTTCCGCTTGTGTTCTTGGATCCCAACTGCTAGGACACCTCCTGGCTATATGTCCCACCCAGCCACATTCAAAGCACTTCCTTTGGTCACCCCCCTTTACTGATCGACTGGAGCGCCTTGGGCCTCTGTGGCCAGTTGAATAGCTATCAGTTGGTCTATTTGTTCTTTTCGGCACAGAGAATCTTTAGAAACTTTCCCATTGTGTTCAAATTTTACACTGACCACTTTGGCTTTCTTGGTTACCCGAACTCTGACATCAATTAAAGCTTTTTCCTGCTTTGTGTATCAACTGGTTGAACATGGGTGCAGTTTTCCTGACATAGCTTCTTCTTAGTTTTAAAGCAACTGGATCGAAGGATAATGCTAGCCTTAATAACTGTTGTATGTGACTCTCATCCACTTCAGCAAAGGTTATTCCCCATTTTTCTACAATTCGATATATCTAATCTTTGTCTAATCGATATAGATATTTAGATAATCTCACCCCTAACTCTTGAGATGTGCTTCTCAGTTTATATAGCGGGTCGATAGTATTTTCAGATGTTCCGAATTCTCTCTCCAACACGTATACATAATCCCAGGCCATGGCCTGTGGTTTACTCCGGTGAATAGCATGTACAATTTCCATCGCTGAGTCCTGCAAACTCTCCATTAATCTTTGCTTCTTGACCATTTCAGGACAGTGCCACTCCTCTATACACAAGATGGAAGTGTCTTTCCATGTCTCATAGATATCTTCTCCAGTCGGACATGTTGGACACCTGAGAAAGGTCTTAAACATCTATATCCACCATCCTGCTGGGATTTCCCCAATTATTCCACAATGTTATTCATGGCCACCAGGAACATTTGACTCTGTGTGTCAGATATTTCACTGGAACCTAAAGATGAGTTTTCTCGCCTCCAAGTATCTGGAAGTTGTACATTGGAGCAATTCTTTTCCCACATGAATGTGGTTCAACTCAGAAGCAACTCTGACATCTTTGAAGGGCCTAATGGGCAAAGTTATACTCCAATGACGTCCTTCACCATCCAAATTAGCAGTGGGGAGTAAGTCCCTATCCAATCTGGTTTAAACCTTCAATAGTACAGTATGCGCCAGGGTCTGACTATCACCACGTTTATCTAAAACTATATGCCTAGGCATCCATGTCCGTTTTGTGGTCACGTTAGCAATCTCTAAGTCTGTATCCTGGGATAATTCACCAGCTAATGTGAAACAACTGCCTGCATCTCTCGAGAGTTGTTTGCACTAGCTGTATATCTCTTCCTACGACAAGTCCGCCATGGCGCTCATCTATTGTAGCAACTCTGAGTTGTTGACTCAGATCTCTGTAGTGCTTCAATTAACACCAGCTTTCATGGCTATGGTGTATGTATCAGTTTGTGAGTCCTGTCTGTAAATTAATTTTTTACCTCATATCACGTGTCACTCAGTGCCTGCACCTTGGTCTGGGTACTGTAGGGTCTTCGTTGGGTAATGCCTAGGCTGTAGCACCACCAGAGGGAGACCAAAGACCCCTCCACCCCTCTACAGTGGACCACAGGCACACACAAATAATATATAACCACACCAGATTGGTCTTTAGAAGTCCCACCGGCACATTCATAGATGAGCTTCTGAAGGAGTTTTTGGGAATTTTGTATCAAAAATAAACTTTTGCAGTTCAAACAAAACACTTGCATAAAACTGGTAAACACTACTATCTAGTATCTCTTCTATTACATATAAACAAGTCTCTCTGATATACAGTGACTAAGAGGTACCTCTTTACCCTCTAAAAGAGTTCTACAATATCTATCTAGCGAAAATAACTAACCACAAAAATATGTATTACGTTATAACACAGTCATTTTAACGTTAGCAAACATAAGGCATAGAAAACATTTGCAATGAAACCAACATAAGTAAATATGCATTTTCTGCCATGACGTAATATCAACTCAATCCACTCCTTCTTTTCCTCAAGTGGATTAAACGTTTATCAGCTAGCAGTATAAAGCAATTTCCTGGCTACTAATGCTCCTCATTATGGGTTTAACCCACATATCACAATCAACAGCACTTTGCTATATTATTCTCCTCAAATAACACGGGATTCACTAGGATTTCCTTGCTCCACAATAAAGATTACATACACTTTTACACTTTTATTACACCCTCTCTTGACCATGTAGTTGCTTCAATAACATAGACTCATCCCCCAGAAGGTACATGTGGTAAAGAATAGTAATAGTTGTTTCACTTTATATTCCTTTGTGTTTTTACAAGACATGATGTTTGTTACACATTATACTGTATGTTAATACTTTTTAAACAATTGAAAATGTACATACGTCTTTGCAGATTCTACTTTATATTATAACAATATTTACTTTTATTACTTTGTCTAAAATAACAATATTACTAACATTACCAAATAAGTAAATTAAATAACATGCATTATTTAATCTCAATTAGAGCCAAAATATTTTATATAAATTGTGTAGTACTGATGCTGTACTGTTGCCATAGATATCTGCAACATACACCAATGTTGCTGTTTATATGACTACAAAACAAGAATGTGCATTGGAAATAAAAATAGATTTTATTGGATGAATTGTCTAACATAATAAAAACTGATAAGTCCATATAGTTACATACCATTGTATTAGTGAGGTTGAAGAAAGACACATGTGCCTTAAATTCAAGCTTAAATATATTCTATCTAAGCTGCTGCTATAATCTAACACTTGACAAAAACTCTAACCCTAACTTTAACCAATTTTAGCCAATTTTGACTGTACTTTTTCTAGTACAAAAGAGAAAACGAAAGCAAATGCATTATTGGTTGCTACTCTTGAATACAAGACCTTTTTTTCACAGTAAATGTTGCAGCAGTTTTCATAAATGTCCCTCAGTAAGCTTACTATTGGCACATGTTGCCGGCCTCCTAATTGAGCCTTTGTCAATGGAATCCATACTTTCTATTTATAGGGTGACATACAGCATACAATTATTATTATTATTATTATTAATAGTAGTAGTAGTAGTAGTAGTAGTAGTAGTATTGTTGTTATTATTATTATTCAGGTATAAAAATTTGCATGTTACCTTGTAGCTTCTATTTTATGATCTCCAGAAAGGTAGTATGGTGAAATAGTGTTATACTCATCAAAGACACCCCATCGAAAATGTGCCCATTCATGGACAAATATTCTTCCTGTATAAATAAGCAAACAAAATAAAAATACATGCATTATATGTCAGCACTGAGGTAATGGGCTAATATAAAGTATAGATTTTTAGGTGTTGCTGAAATAGTAAACATTACTTCATGGTGTCTAAGTCAGCAAATTGGATAAAGTCATTTCAATTAATATTGAGGAGATTTGGTTGTCTTTGTCTGAAATTATGCGTAGAGCACGCTACGGTGTGGAAGGGCGTATCCAGCTGCAACACGTGGCAATAACAAGTTTTACACTTTTACACACATTCACACGAACATACACATTTGTAATTAGTACACATTAATTGCAGTTGCAACATATAGTTATTTATGTCGAAAAATATAGCAATATTTATGTTTAGTATTATAAGTTATATGCATATAAGTGAAATCAAAGGTTCAGCTTGCAGAAACTATGTCATGTTTCGCATCATTTTAATCCCCTATTCATCAGCAGTTGTCCGGTTCATCTCCCGGAAGAAATCGCACATTGCATACTCTAGTTAGCGATGTTAGGGAATAAATGTTTAAAGTGGCGGGAAAGTCGGAGCACATCTCCTGGAGAGTTGACCCCCACCTTTGGATATTTTGGCTTGAACTGGCCTATGACCTGCAGTACCCTGGACCTTCCTGAAGCCTGGTCCAATAAAAGCAAGCCACATCATCTGCATTGTTTTACTGTATTCACTGACTGCATATAAGCAGGGGCCCTGCACCTAGTGAGCAGTCTTCTTGACCACAGCCTTCAGACCTGAATGACTGTTCACTGGATCCAGAACGCCTGCGAAAAGTAATGGCTGTACTTGTTTTATTTCGCATTGTTATTCTGCTACTTTTGGCTATTAAAATACTTTGTGCTTGGAACCACACATCGGGATTCAACAATCGTTATTGGATAGCGACTAAACGTGCATAACAATGGGAACCTTTAATAGTTAATGTACTAAAACACCTTTTCTCAGTCATCTGACAAAGTTGACAGAATTCTATCAGTACTGAAGTTGTATTACAGATTACACTATGCGATAATATACAGTGATGGCCAAAAGTTTTGAGAATGACACAAATATTATTTTTCACAAAATCTGCTGCCTCAGTTTTCATGATGGCAATTTGCATATACTCCAGAAAGTCATGAAGAGTGAGCAGATGAATTACAATTAATTTCAAAGTCCCTCTTTGCCATGACAATGAACTTTATCCCACATTTCCACTGCATTTCAGCCCTGCCACAAAAGAACCAGCTGATTATCAGGTGAGAATATTGACGAGGACCAAGATGGAGATCACTCTGTCATGCTAAATGAGTTAGAATAACAGACTGGAAGCTTTAATTGGAAGGTGGTGTCAACAATCATTGTTCTTCCTCTGTTAACCATGGTTACCTGCACGGAAACATGTGCAGTCATCATTGCTTTGCACAAAAAGGGCTTCACAGGCGAGTGCTGCTAGTAAGATTGCACCCAAATCAACCATTTATCGGATCATCAAGACCTTCAAGGAGAGAGGGTCAATAGTTGTGAAAAAGGCTTCAGGGCGCCCAAGAATGTCCAGCAAGCGCCAGGACTGTCTCCTAAAGTTGATTAAGCTGTGGGATTGGGGCACCACCAGTGAAGAGCTTGCTCAAGAATGGCAGTAGGCAGGTGTGAGTGCATCTGCACGCACCGTGAGGTGAAGACTTTTGGAGGATGGCCTGGTGTCAAGAAGGCTAGCAAAGAAGCCAGTTCTCTCCAGGAAAAACATCAGGGACAAACTGATATTCTGCAAAAGGTACAATGTTTGGATTGCTGAGGATTGGGGTAAAGTCATTTTCTCTGATGAATCCCTTCAGATTGTTTGTGGTATCTGGAAAAATGCTTGTCTAACGAAACGTGACCGCTGATATCAGTCGTGTATCATGCCAACAGTAAAGCCTCCTTAGACCATTCATGTTTAGGGTTATTTCTCAGCCAAAGAAGTGGGCTCACTCACAATTTTGCCTAAGAACACAGCCATGAATAAAGAATGGTATCAAAATATCCTCCAAGGGCAACTTCTCCCAACCATCCAGGAACAGTTTGGTGATGAACAATGCCTTTTCCAGCATGATGGAGCACCTTGACATAAGGCAAAAGTGATAACTAAGTGGCTCGGGGATCAATACATCGTAATTTTGGGTCCATGGTCAGGAAACTCCCCAGACCTTAATCCAATAGAGAACTTGTGGTTAATCCTCAAGAGGCAGGTGGACAATCAGAAACCCACACATTCTGAAAAAATCATTTTTCATTGATTAGGCAAGAATGGGCCGCCATAAGTCAGTATGTGGTCCAGAAGTTGATTGACAGTATGCCAGGGCTAATTGAAGAGGTCTTCAAAAACAAGGGTTTACACTGCAAATATTGACTCTTAGCATAAACTTAATGTAATTGTCAATAAAAGCCTTTGACACTTATGAAATTTTACTTCTTTAATTTTACTTCAGTATACAACATCTGAGAAAAATGTCTAAAAATACTGACGCAGCAAACTTTGTAAAAAAAACAATACTTGTGTCATTCTCAAAAGTTTTGGCCATGACTGTACACTGTAAAGCATGCCACACTGATGGAGCATACTTTAGGGTACATTGAGCAAAGGACCACAAGTCACAGTGCAGACATCATAGAATTTTCCAGCTATGTCAAATTCATTTCTTTTTAATTGCAAAAGTGTACATTTTCTAGTTCTAGCTAACTAATGAGACAGGAGATCTGTATGCTTCAATAAAGACTACTCCGTCTTTCAATACAATTACTTATGGTACATCTATATATATGTCATATATTTTACCTTAGAAGAACAATGAGAACAACAACCCTGATTAGAACATGAAGGGCCCGATTCATCGTTGGACCCAACTTACATTTAAAAAAAAAGCAAGGAACTTGAGTTCCGTCCCAACTGTATTAAAATACAAGCGACTCTCAATATATGTTTCCATTTGATTCTGGATAGAAGTTTGCACTGGTTAAACATTACCTGCTTTATGTAGACAGACAGAGCAGAGAGCAGGATACGCCATACTTGCCAACTCTCCCGGAATGTCCGGGAGACTCCCACATTTTGCGAGAGTCTCCCGGACTCCCGGGCGAGTGTGGCAATCTCCCGCATCTGGATAATTCTGCCCACTTCCTAGTGAAGTGGGGAGAATTAAATCCCAAACGCCGCGATTCCCGGTGAATCGCGGCCTTTGGCCCCGCCCCCGCTGTCAAATGACACGTTTTGCGTCATCACGTCATGGGGGCGGGTCCAAAATGATGCACATTTTGGAGCCCCCCCCCCGTTACGCCCATCTGCTCCTCAGACTCCTGGATTTGAAGAACAAAAGGTTGGTAAGTATGGGATACGCACATGCATATGTGCAATAAAAAGTCACATGAGAATGCATGTGCAAAAAAATAGCAACTTTTAATAATAGAATTATTAATAAAAATCTTTGTTATTTTTTTTTATATTTCTTTAAATAATAAATATATAAATCAGGGTGCACTTAATGCATACTCTTCATACAATGCATTTTTATGGTCTATCTTACATGCATACACATGTTCTGTACTAGCTAGTGCCACCCGTACGTGCAGATTTTAAAACAAAGATGATGCCATGACAGTCATCACTATCAGTCAGCACTTACAGCTGCCCTGTAGCTGGTGCAAATGATATGGCTTAAAAACAAGTCTCTAAGAGCAACTCAGAACTTGGATCAGCGGCATTTGCGCTGGCAAGTCCTTCCCATTCCGCCATTCAAATAGGCAGTCATAAGGGTCATTTGCTTTCAGACATGAATTGCATGCAATTGCATTTATTGGCGTAAGGTCCATTTCTGAGCCTGCGCCGAGCTATTTCACTGAAGATACAGCTCACAAATGGACTTACGTCTGAAAATGAATCAGGCTGAAATGTGCATGCTCAGTAAATCTTAAAAAGGCTGCTAAATCTAATGTGCTAGTTGATTCATATAAAAGTTCTATAATGGTATTCATGAAGTTTCAGAATTTACATTTAGAATTTACATTATTTGAAATTTGAGTTTGATTTTGGGTTGTGTTTTTTTCTATGCACATCACAATTCCTGTCTGTAGACCTGTTAAAGAATGCTGCGGGGAATCTGTCAATGCATAAAATAGTTGTCAGAGAACAATAGCTTGCAATGAGCTAGATAGCAACATTACAGAAAATGTCAGACATATACCATTTCATGAGATGGAAAGTTTTTCATATTACGTCTACTTATATTTTTTGTTTTATATTTAGTCCCATCTAAGCTATAATAGATACAAAAAAGAACTGAGGACACTCGGCAAACACAACAAAAGTAGTGGTAAAATGTTGCTTTTTAATATTAAAAAACACCACTGCATAAACCCAAAAGTCCAGATTTTATGTGGATAATCCCAATTTCCCAATGGAAAAATTGGAATGACACACCAAATAGATAAGTAACCCTAGACACTTTCAAGCATGACCAAGAAGGATGAGATGTTGCCTATCTTATCTCATTTTAGTATCTTGAGAGGTTTAATGGGACAAACATTTGGGAAGCAAATATATAATACTTTGAATTGACCAGGAGAATCAAATTGTTGACAGCTAAATATAAAATATGCAACTACAGTGGTATTAAAAAGCAAAACATAAGCAAACAAATATATTTTCTTTACCTGGTGATCCATACAGTGACGTCAGGCTGGTATTTAACAAGAAATTAGGTGTTAGATGAATGTACTTTCCTTGTTCTCCACAACCTTTATACTGAAAAGTATATGGGTCATCACCGTATTTCAGGAAAGGATTTGTAATAATAATATCCGCCTGTTGAAACAAAAAATATCAAATGTTCCTTTCAGTTAAGTTAAATTTGTAGTCAAGCCAAAAATTGGTTTTACTATAATCATATGATTTATTATTGCCTACTTGGCAATCTACAAGTTCACTTTTGCCTACTCCCGCCTACCAACTCTACAAATATTGAAGTCACAAAAGTGTTGCTCACTATAAAAGCAAAACAAAACACGGTTTTTCCCAAAGAGTAAACGTAACTGCAGTACAAACATTGAAACAATAAAACAAGTACATTGTTCTTTAAAAGACACCTGTGCACAACATCGTTGAAACTGAAATACTTTTAGAGTACATACCCACGTTAGGTCATAGAGGTTATGCTTTAACTTTTGTTTTATCTCCTGGTGAATGCGAAGGTTTTCACACAATGAACAAGACTTGCTTATCTATATATATGCATAATTACATATAGCCCAACTTCTGTATGCAATTACAGTGTCCTCAATGAGTTCATACTATCCAACCAATCATGTCTGGCCATGTCCTCCTAGTTGTTAAATGTTTGGATAGCTACCTCAAAGGAAGAGTTCTGTGGGAGGAAAAGCCAACAAAAAACAATGGCTTTCTTGCAAGCTAAGCTCTTCAACAAATGTAGTAATTGCTACTTTTATAGAAAGTAAGGTCCTGCAACAGAAATATTGTTATACATCCAATTTTAATATTCACATTAGACAAATGCCAGGAGCTAAAAAATAGATAATGTGTTATGATTTGTTTTGCCAAATGTGATATCTAAATGACCTGGAAGGGATGTATATGGCTCATATAGAAGGTATATACTCATCAAAATGGAAACAGAGATGGCGCTACTAATAACAATAATCCACTTACTCTATTATGTAAGCAAACATGAATGAAGAATAAATAATACAATCGTGAGTTAGAAAAAAAGTCACTTTTCACTCCAATACATAATCCGTACAGTCCTGTGCAGAAGTCACCCAGACAGATCCTTAATATCAGATTTTCTCAGGGTCTCCTCCCAAGGATCGTATATGCAAAATATATCATAGTCCAACTCCTTATGACTGAAAAATGTATCTGTACGTTCCAAAAACCTTTTCTCACAATAGGTGTGGTGAATATATAAGACAATGAATAGCTATATGCACCACATAAATCACACCTCACCCTCTTGTGAATTCACTTACAACATGTTAATTATAAATCAGCGTTATATATATGGATCATATATCCTCCTCATGGAACATGTAGTCTGGATTTCCCACTTGTATTTGTTCAAAAGAGGTCAATTACAAGTCAGCGTTGTAAAACATTTATGTTCTCTCCTCAGGCTGATTATAGGTTGAATTCCCTGTTTAGGGGGTAAATGTATCAAGCTGAGAGTTTGCCGGCGGGTTTTAAAAAAATGGAGATGTTGCCTATAGCAACCAATCAGATTGTAGCTGTCATTTTGTAGAATGCACTAAATAAATGATAGATAGTATCTGATTGGTTTTTCAAACCCGCCGGAAAACTCTCAGCTTGATACATTTACCCCCTAGGTCTGCTTCACTTGATATATAAGAAAAAATGCCACCAATAGTGTATTATCCTTTTACCATTTATGCCAATAAAAGATACACAACACTTTAAAAACAAACTAAATCCCCAGCTGGAGACTTAACCACATCTAGGAGAATGGACTCTTACCCTAATGTAGATGGAAATGCGCATATAGAAATATAATCCCCTCGATGATGTTAGGCAAGCCGGCTTCCTTCTTTGCGAGTATCAGGGATAAGTGTACAGTCCTCTTTTATGTGTGGTCTCCAACTGATCTAGTCTTTTTTGCATATACAATCCTTGGGAGGAGACCCTAAGAAAACCTGATATTGCGGATCTGTCTGAATTTTTGGGTGACTTCTGCATAGGACTGTAAAGATTACATATTGGAGTGAAAATTTACTTTTTTTCTAACTCACATCAGGGACGGACCCAGACATTTGTTCTACCCCGGGCGATTTTAGGGGGGGGGGGCGATTTAGGCCCCGCCCCCTTTCTAATTTCTAAGGCTGCCGGCGGCTGCACAGTATGTGTAGGTCCGCTCGGCAGTGACAGTGTGCTGCCCCGCTGCTCTGATTGTGTTTAAAACACAATCAGAGCAGCCGGGCAGCACACTGTCACTGCTGAACGGACCTGCACATACTGTGCAGCCGCCGGCAGCAAGCCCTTACTAGGGGGGGCGATCGGGGCGTTCCGCCACTGACTCACATGATTGTATTTATTATTCTTCATTCATGTTTGATTACATATATAGAGTAAGTGGATTATTGTGATTAGCAGCCCCATCTCTGCTTCCATTTTGATGAGTGTTTATGTTCTGATTGTCTCACATAAGGATCAAGGGCCAGGGAATAGATGGTTGCATATGATCGTTTGTGCTGGTTCACCAGTGATTTTATTGTTTTATTATATATGAAGGTGTTGCTGGTTTTGCAGGATGCTGTGGGGCTTTTAAGTTGTTCAAAATGCTATATATTCAATGAATGAAATACAACAGGTATCTCTTTGCATTCAGGAATCATATGCGCCACGTTTGAGAGGCCAAATACTACAGTGTATTGTATATTGAAAAGATAGTAGTCCATGCTTTGTGGTGATATCTGGCACACCTGAAAATATCAGTAATCCACACAGCCTTAAAACCAAAAGAATCTTAAATATCAAAATGTGCATATCTGACATGCAGATGAACCATGACCTGCTCAATGTGTATGTGTGGCCACTTGCAATGATACAGTACAACTAGCAGCCAAATAGTATATGAAAATAGGAATAACTTTGGTTTATTTTGTCAGAAAAGATTTTTAAGAAACATAATCTATGAAATCTCCCTTTAAAATGTTTTCAAGTATTCATTATTTCAGCTGCAATTTCTTAATGTTCCTGAAAACACTGACTTTTAAAAGTCTTGTAAAATTCCTTTAAATAAATGTGCTACTGTTTTGTCTTCATGCCACAACCTGACATAACCTTTTATTATCTTATTTTACTGCATACTATATAGTGTACGCTCTCAAGCCATAACTATATTACTCACCTAATGACTTCCAGCTTCTGTTAAATACAATTTCATGTTTGTTACACAAGATTTGGACAAAAAGGTCTATACTTGTGATTTTTGTAAATACATAAAATATATAGTAATGTGAAGATACCGTGTTTTCTGGCCCAATGCTACCCACTTCATGCTGGCTGGCCACCCACGGGTGTCTCATTATCACAGGGAAGTCTACCCAGTACCTTCTAGGGTTCTCAGTCACTCAGGTAAATAAAGTAAAGCAATACATTTATTTTAAATAAAACAATCACTAGATTATTGTGTACATACAGTAAATAAATGCCAGGCAGGTTTACCACATCATCTGTCCCTTACGCCACTAGCTTAAGGAGTTATAGACACCTGGCTGTCCAGACTTGACGACCCATGGATCTCTCTCAGCTGCATATGTAGACTCTGGTAGAGAATGACAACTCAAAAACCAGATCTTGCACCTTCCATTAATGAAATCTCAGAGCCCATAATGAACACCCCCTCCCTTCCCCCTTGGAGTGGCTCCTTATATCTATGTGTCAAATTTCCACAGTGCTTTCCTCTCCCTCGGGAAACCCCTAGGTCTCTCACTCTTTAAACATTGGTAGGTCCTAGATCAGGGGGTTGGAGGGGTGAGTGGAAATTAGCTGTGCTTCCACAGAAGCCCCCTGCTGGGACGCAGACAAGACATCTGGACTAGTCCTGTGGAGAACAATGGATACATATTGGCTTCCCCCCCACCTCCAATGACAGGGTAGCAGTCAGCCCCTCCTAAAATTAACCTCTTACACTACTTTGTGATGTCACAGGGTCCCCAGCTGTTCCATGCTTCCTGTAGAGGAAGGAGGGGGGAGAATGAATGCAGCTCCAGCCCCCTCACCTGTGTCCTGGACACCACCTGACCTTTACCCATAACCCACTTGGATTCACTTTAAAGACAATAAATAACAACCTCACTGCCACATCACCAATATACAATAAACAATATACATATTTACAATGATCTGTCCCCTTATCCACATGTAATTAGACACTGCAGTGGTATTCTATTAGGCTGGTGAACAAAAGCAAGGGCTATAAAAAGTACATGCTATAACACATTTTGTGAGAAACGAGGGACAAACTGATTAGGTTGATATCAATACCTTGTTTCACCACATGTAACATCAAGGATAATTTATTATAGATATTTGCATCTTGACTTAGATACATCATTGTGTCAGTACAAAGTTCTACATAGCATGAATCAGTGTTGATCAGTATCTGATTGTAACATGAATGCATATTGTTCTTTTTTTTTAGTTTTAAATTATCATCTCCTATATTATCTCCTTTTTGTCATATGTTTTTCAGTTAAATTACTTTTTTGCTTTTGGGAGAGCAATTCAGAAGTCAGCTTGACATATGCTCATGTGAGTTTACAGGTATGGGGGGAAAAAATCACATGACTTTAACTGCTAGTTTCATATCCATGTAAAAAAATGTTTTAATTGAAATAGCTTTTGAATACTGGAATGATATGGTCGTACTAGCAGAGGCACAGGTGTCCTTTATTGTGTATATGCACCATTGTGCTGTCAATCTGCAAAGGATAAATGCCTGACCATCTGCAGGTTCCATTCTGTTTTGAGGATTGTTTTTACTGTCTTCCACTGCAATGGAAATCCTTGTCTCCCAATCTAACAATTTTATCCCCAGAGAATTCTGAGGTCTTCATTGTGAAGCCACCAAAGATCTAGGGTCTGGACTGTTTCACTTCCAAAATTCTGGGTTATGCATTGAAAAGCCAAATGTGGTTTAGGGTGTGCATTGTGTTCACTGTCCGATATCTAGGGTCTACACTTTATTGCCTCAATAGATTTTGGGGGAATTGTTTTTGTCATATTGTATTTGCTACATTGTATTGTCATGAGAGATTCATGGATCTGCATTGTATTGCCACCAGAGATCTGGGGTCTTCATTGTTTTGCCACTAAAGATGTTAGGTCTGAATTGCATTGCCACCAGATATGTGGAATTCTGCATTTTACAGTGTCTAGATATTTGGGGGTCTGTATAATATAGTGGTCTTCAGAATAAAGTAATAATTGTAGAGTGATCACTAGTATGTAGAGTGCTCTCTATATTGTATATCTGTCACTAGAATGCTCTATGTATTGTAATTGACTACTCTACATGTAGTGCTGATATATTGCCCAAAAGTGTATTACATTATCTTACTTATCTTCAGTTTGGCAAGCATAAAATTTCTATGCATACCTTTTCATAAGTTTCTCTTTTACGCCTTGTGTATTTTTCTGTCCAAGTTAATGGAATTAAAATTTTCACACTCTTTATGAAGAGTCTGTTCTCTGTAGCATAGAATAGATAATTTGAAGCATCCATCACCATTTCCTAGCATAAAAAAAAAAGGAATTACAGATAGTGAAAATTAGCAAAACTCTACAGTTAAATTCCTGGGATGATTCCAAAGTTACAAATTTAGTCAGTACTGCTATTGAGTTAAGGAAATTTGGCCAATAGTTCTTTTAGGAATGTTTCAAATAAAATATATTTTCAGGGTATAAAAAAAACACTCATTCAGTTTAATTCTTCTTCATGTGTTTATTCTAAAATGTGTTAACATTAAAAATACTTTTTTTTTGCACAAATAAAATGTTAAAAGACAATTATGTTATGAATTCTGAAAATGTAACTAGGGAATTTTGCTTTTGTTTTTATTGCATAGAGACAGAGTTTTTAAGCTCTCTTAAAACGTTTTCTTGCTTATCGTATATGAATAATATTGTAAGCAACTATTACAAGCTCGTTTAGAATTCTTTCTTTATGTGGTTATGTCTTAGGTTATGTTTATCAAACCTTATAAAAAAGTGTTGCCCATAACAACCAATCCGATTATAGCTATTATTTATCTAGTGCATTCTAGAAAATAATTTTGAATCTGTTTTTCCGCTTTTCCTTTCTAGAAGTTTTGATCAATCTACCCCATTATGTAATTTTCTGTCAAGAAATGAAAACGCTGAAATCAATCAGTTTTCATGCAAATTAGATTTAGATTTGTTTTTGTTGAAAATGTGTCAAAAAGAGTAAATTCTAATTTGAAAATGGCTCATGGCTGGTTAGTTAAATGTTCTTACTTTTTTAGTTCTATGTGATTTTCAAACCTTTGGATGTACGAAGTAGAAAATATTCACTTCTTTTAGTACCATATACATTTTTTTTGGAGCCATGCATATTTTTGTTATTAGGTAAAACACAATAAAACTGCAAGTAATATTGTCCTTAAAGGGGTAGTCCACTTTTGGACACTTCTAGACAGCAGCTAGGCTTGCCTGGGCAAAATGGTCTTTCCAGAGTAGTTTGTGAGCTGATTAGATAACAATTTCTATCCCTTTAATCCAACCTCTCCCTGCTGGGAGTCTCTTTTCTTACTTAATCCATGAAGAGCTAAATAGCACTTGTTTTTTTTTTAAATGACTTAATTGTAGGCCATCCATAGCTTATAGAGCTGTATGGTACAGCTTCCATAGATCACTCTTGTTATCCATGGAAGATCCACAGGCATAGAGAGAGAGAAAGAGAGAAAAACCATTGTACAGTAGGCAATGTGCATACTTACTGGTAGATTGAATATAAATAATTAAAAGTTGAAGTAGTCAAATACTTCATAAATTGGTTGCATAAAAGTGGTAGGTTACCTTTTATAACAAATGATATTATTAAGTTAGCTTATTGACTAATGTTAATGGACAAATTTTAGACCATAGTCTAAAATTTGTAGGTAGTCCATCTTCCCCCTAACTAATAAATCACATTGTTGTTTGAACTGAAGCAGTTAGGAGTAAAAGTAAAGTAAGAGGCTAACAAAATACTTTTCAGGGTTCAACTGAATATTTCTATATAGTTACCTTGTATTCTAAATCTGGATTAAAAGTACCTGTAATTAACATGACTCTCTAGTAATGTGCATACAAATTGGTGTTTTACAAAGTATTGGTATTAAAAAAATAAACAGAACATATTTTAACAGTCTTACCTTAATTTTATCAATAATCTCATCATTCTCCTGTAGTCCAGGATTAATTCCAATGACAATATCTTCATAGCTACCATTATTAAGTTGAATGAAAGAACTCTCAGTCACTGAGATTAAGAGGAAAAATACAATAAAACTTGAAATTTTTCTGGTTGCCATAGTGTGCTGTTGCACAGTGCTTGCAGTGAGTGTAAATGCTTTAGACTGTTAATGACTTTTTATGACATCAGTATTGTCTCTCTTACTATTGGTGGATACGGCATGTAGAGCTGTCATATATTTTTATAACACTGAAATAAGAGGTCAATTAACATTGCAGTGTGATATAAATAAAGAACTTTATAGGAATATTGTGTAATGTTTCACTTGTTTTCTTCAATTTGTATAGGGAGTTTTCTGACATATACAGTATACCTAAACATTTTTATGCAATATTGTGTTCTTTATGTAATATATCTTAGAGCAGTCTAGTTCTTAGTATGAATGTTCACTGACCCCCGTGTTGTCATTTTGGTTTTGGATCTGTATTAACTTTGTGTTTTGGTTTTCCTTTTGGTTTTAGCAAAACCGCCCTCACGTGTTTTGGTTTTGAATCTGTATTTTTTTCGAAAAATTTGCTAAAACATGCTAAAATCACATAATTTGGCTCTTTTTTTGGTTCCTACAATATTATTAACCTCAATAACTCTAATTTCCAGTCAATTTTGACCACCTCACAGGTTGCAATGTTATTTTCATCCAGTTTCGGCCAAAGACAGCAACGAGCTGGCTGGATGCTAAGTGACAGAGCGATGACACAAACACGCAGCAGTTCATAGCACATTTAGGAAACATTGCCACACAGCAGTGGCAGAAAAGAAAAGTGCTGTGTAAGGGGTGGGGTTATGGATGGGGGCCAGGGACGGGGAAGGAACTCAAACTTACCCTACGCAACTGCGCCGGTCTCTGGTCGTTTTCAGGAGTGTCTCCTCTCTCCTCGACGGCATCTGCTTAGGAAGGGGGGGTGTCCGAGTACCTGAACACAACAGGGCATAGGGCCCCTTGTCTAGTATGCCGGGCACTCATTTTGCTGTAAAGGGGGTGGGGTGAAATACGAGGAGCGCAGTTCCGCAAGGTGAGTACACCACAGGGAACAACTCTTGCCAGACTATACTCACAGAAGCTGGTTCACTACAGCAACTTCCTCGGTCCTTTTGCTCCTGGGGGTTCTCACTTGCGGGGGTTTTCCAATCATGGCCACCATCAGGGGGGTACGGCCAGTACTGCTGTGAGGGGCCCGGACAGACTAGGGGGCCCGAACAGACCTCTCTGTCTGTCCAGACCCCCTGGACTCCCCGCAGTCACCGACCGTGCTGCTCCTTTTTTTTCTTGCCTTCTTCTCCGCGATGCTGCATCTCTGCCTCCCAGACTCTGATAGGCTGGGAGCGCTGCACGGTGACGCCATCACTGCTCGCCACGCTCCCGTTGTATCAGTGACCGGGAGCTGCAGCACGCGGAGAAGGTAAGTTAATTAGCTATTCTTTTTTTTTGAGGGGGGGGGAGGAGAGGGACCTCCTGCAGTCCAGGGAAGCTGTGTTTTGCTGCAGTTGTGCCCTGTCATTATGGGTTATTAAATGTCTTTTTGTGAATGAAAAGAGTCACAGCAAAAAGGCCACCAAGGCAAAGCGGTGCTAATTGCTGTGTTAGACAAACTCTAATTACTAAAAGAGACAGAAGAGGAGGGAGAGAGAAGGCATGGATGGGGAGCAGAGATTAGGCAAAGAGATGAGGCTGCAATAAGAAGGATGAATAAAAAGACAATATTTGCTAGGGAAATAAGATAAATAAAGTAAAAAAAGACGTACAATGCATAGAGAAAAAAATAAAGGCAACATAAAACGAATTCAATGCAGCCAGTGAGAAGTGCCAATGTTTTATTTGACAATGACGAGTCTAATAAAAAGACAAGAAGATGTGACTCTTGTCACCTGGCTCCCTGTCACATTTCTCCTTATCAGAAAGATAGTCAGACTGTGAGGATCACTACCTGGAATGCAACTGTGGGGGGGGTAGAGGGGGACATTAACTGTGGGGGGGCATTAACTGTGGGGGGGGAGGGAGGCATTAACTGTGTGGGGGGGAGATGGGGACATTAACTGTGGGGGGGAGAGGGACATTAACTGTGGGGGGAAGAAGGGCATTAACTGTGGGGGGGAGAGGAGAACATTAACTGTGGTAGAGAGGGGGACATTAACTGTGATTGGGGGGGAGAGGGAGACATTAACTGTGCTTGCGGGGAAGGGAGAGGGGGGCATTAACTGTGCTTACGGGGAGGGGAGAGGGGGACATTTACTTTGAAGGGAGGGGAACATTTACGGTGATGAGGGAGTGGGGGGGGGGAATGTACTGTGATAGGGGATAGGGGGCACATGTATGGGGAAGGGGGCACATGTATGGGGAGGGGCGGCCCCACCAGATTAATTAGTACTGGGCCCTGCGATGGGGGGCCCCGCCAGATTAATTAGTACTGGGCCCCACAGTTTCTAATGGCAGCCCTGCTTTCAATGCCCTTGTATGACATCTGACAACCAATGCCTGTAAACAGAACACAGTCTCCCTACCTAGGCTGTCCCTATCCTAACTGCTGCTACTCTTCTAAACTAGTTCACACACCAACCCTGACAACTATCTTTCGCGCATGATTCGCACCAAGAAATGCACCACACAGCAATAATGCAACAAAGGAACTATCAGGGATAGAGGGAAAGGCTACAGTATACAGTCACAATATGACATATAAACACAATACGGTGATAAGATACACTTACTACGGGCGTTAGGCTAGGGGTGACCTACTCAACTGTTACCTGGATAAGTGATACAGTCCGGGGGCCTAGCGAAGTCTAGGGGCTGCCTGGGGCCTAGCTATTGCCTGGGGCTGGGAGAGGCCTAGCTGCTGCCTGGGGCTGGGTGAGGCCTAGCTGCTGGCTAGGACTGGGAGAGGCCTAGCTGCTGGCTGGGACTGGGAGAGGCCTAGCTGCTGCCTGGGACTAGGAGAAGCCTAGCTGCTGCCTGGGATTGGGAGAGGCCTTGCTGCTGCCTGGGGCTGGTAGAGGCCTAGCTGTTGCCTGGGGCTGTGTGAGGCCTAGCTGCTTTCTGGAGCTGGGAGCAACCTAGAACTAAGTTTAAGGGAGTGGATTTTACTGATGGCCGGCCTAAGATTAAGGAGGCTAGGGATGGGGGCTAGGGGTGGAGGCCAGGGACTACACTGTGTCACAAGCTCAGGCAAAAAGCACTTACCTGTGTCTTCCCGGTTGCTGGGAGTGCTCCCGCAGCTACTCTCCCCTGTAAACCGGCTTTACAGTCTTCTTCTTTTTCTTGTGGCTTTTACTAGTAGTCTCCTCTGTGTGCTGCAGCTGCGGCTGCTGCTGCTTCTGTCTCTCTGTGTCTTTACCTGTGTCCCACAACAAACTGTTTCTTTGTTCTCACTCCTTCTGCTGTTTGAATAGCCCACCTGGATACAGGGGGCAGAGCTATGGCTGGGCGTCGTGTGATTGGTGTGTTGCCCGATGATGTCACCAAGGCATCGCCCCCCAGCTGGGAATGCAACCTAGCAACGCTGGTCCCGGCTCTCACAGGTGCAAGATGGAATTGGCCTTCAGACCTTACACCCACCCACCCTTATGTTGGATTGACATAGTATGATAGATGGGCAGCAGAGTAGACAAGGTTCTAAAGTCGACAATACAATGACATTGACAGTATTATTAGGACATCATTTGCAATGTAGACAGTATTTATTAGGTTGACCATTCAAATGTAGACAGTATTATCCCTAACTCTAACCATGTCCCTATCCCTAGACCTGTCCCTATCCCTGTCCTTGTCCCTATCCCTAGACCTGTCCCTCTCCCTATCCAGACACCTGTCCCTATTCCTACACCTGTCTTTAAACATATTCCTAGCCCTATAATAATACTGTCCACATTTTAATAGTCTACCTAATCATACTGTCCACCATGTGAATTGGCGACCTAATAATACTGTTGACACCTGAATTGTCGACTGTTACACAAGCTGATAGACCAAGGCCAAAATGTCGAAAAGTGCAAGATGGATTTGTCCTTGGGAAATATGTTAAAAAGGTTTAACAAACTCACACAGAAGCAAGAGGGGTAGCAGGCACAGTTTAACAAACCTATGAACTCTAAGACTGATGGCTTTTGGCTGTTCCTCCATCCTCTGAAGCATATAAATGGTGGAATTACTCCTTCTTACCACATCTTGCTTCAGTTGGTTACAGGGCAAATTTTATTCTCTTGCAACTGATGCAATCTAATTGACAAAGTAACGTCACAAACATACAGCAGTTCATAGCACAACTAAGAAACATTGCCACAGCAGTGGCAGAAAAGAAAAGTGGTGCAATATGGAATTGTCCTTGGGCCCTCCCTTCCACCCTTATGTTGGATATTAAAAAGGACATGTACAGTTTAACAAACCAAGCACTTCAGCGACAAGGAGTGCCATTTTTGTGGCAGAAGTACTTGGTTTGTTTGAGCCCCCACAAAACAAGCTACCAATAGCTTAGCTAGTTTAAACCCAACAGTGCTGTTGGTGAACTCTATAGTGGCAAGATGTTGTTGTCATCATCCTCACCCTCATCAGTGTTTACATCTTCCTCACACAATATTAATTCATCCCCACTTGCATCCACCATTACAGAAGTCTCTGTACTTTGATGTAATTGCTGGTAAAGGCCTTCCTCGTGGAATTTGTTGTTCATTTTGAGGAACATCATCTTTTCCACATATTTAGGAAGTAGCCTCCTACGCCGATCGCTGACAAGGTTCCTAGCTGTGCTGAAAACTCTTTATGAGTCCACACTAGAGGGTGGGCAGCTTAGGCACTGCAAAGCGAGTTCGTACATGCGTCTCCAAATTGACTTTTTTCTCCCAGTATTTAAAGGGACTGTCTGACATGTCTATTTGTATGCTGTCATTAAAATAATCCTTCACCATTCTTTGGATGTTGATAGTAGGAGCAGGTGGAGTTACGGCAGACTGCAACTGTCCATGGGCCCTCCCCACCACCCTTATGTTGGATATTAAATAAGACTTGTACAGATTAACAAACCAAGCACTTCAGTGACAAGGAGTGCCACTTTTGAGGCTGCAGTGCTTGATTTGTTTGGGCAACCACAAAACAAGCTATCAATGGGCTTAAGGCAGCTAAGCTAACAGTGCTGTCAATGAACTCTAAGACTGTAGCGAGCTGGCTGGTTACTAATCGACAGAGCAATGACACAAACACATGGCGGTTCATAGCACATCTAGGAAACATTGTCACACAGCAGTGTCAGAAAAGAAAAGTGGTGCAAGATGTAATTGTCCTTGAGCCCTACTACCCACCCTTATGTTGGATTAACATAATATGATTGATGGGCAACAGATTAGACAAGATTATAATATGACAATATAATGATGCAAACAGTATTATTAGGAGAACAACTAAAATGTAGACATTTGAAACAATTGAAATGTAGTATTTATTAGGTTGACAATTCAAATTAGGTCAGTATTATCCCTAACTCTAACACTGTCCCTATCTTTAGACCTGTCCCTAACTCTGTCCCTGTCCCTATCACTAGACCTGTCCCTATCCCTGTCCCTATCCTTGCCCCTGTCCCTAGACCTGTCCCTATTCCTGTCCCTATCCCTAGACCTGTCCCTATCCCTAGACCTGTCCCTATCTGTGTCCTTAGACCTGTCCTTAAACATATTCCTAGCCCTATAATAATACTGTCCACATTTTAATAGTCTACCTAATCATACTGTACACCATGTGAATTGGCGACCCAGCAAGTGGCAGATATCCTCTGCACCATAAATCTAGATCCGGCGGCTCCTGTCTTTTTTTTTTTCTGAAATCAAGAACAAAGATTTCGGGGATGTACAAATATGGGGCTACTATCAACAAAGGGCCCCTCCTGGGCGAAGAAACGAAGAGATTACAAGCCAGGACTTTGGAAGTATAAATACTTGGGGACTGGGGCAAGCCGTATTTTGGATCTACAAATTGGTTTTGGACTTGGTCAAGCCTGGACATTTGGAAGGTATAAATAACTTGGAGACTGGGGCAAGCTGGACTTTTGGATCTACAAATTTATTTGGGACATTTGTGACAGAAAGAAGACTTCATTGGTGAGTATCAGGGAATTTATTATTTTTAATAAAAATATATGGTGTAAGTGAGGGTGCTTACTGTGTTTATTGTGGTTTTTTTTTTTTATTAAATGTTAGTGGTTTGTACGAGGGTGTGGTGGTTTTTGAAACATTTTCTTTTGTGGAACTACAGGTCCCAGCCAGCCATGGATGTCAGAGCATGTTGGCACATGTGGTTCTCCAAGTGCCAACATGCCCTGGCTGCCGTGGGTATGCTGGTGCTTGTAGTTATACAATCAGCAGCATGCCCACATTATTTTGGGCAACCTGGCTGGCTGGTATTTGTAGTTCCACAAAACAAAATGGCGTCCGTTTGTTTTTTTTAACTATTTTTCGCCGGTATTACCCTACTACCCACAGCCCACGGGGGTAGGAAGAGTCCTAGTGCTCTCAGCACTGGGCTGGGTGTCTCTAGGGGGGGGCGCTCATTTTTTTCGGCGGTCCCTATTCCCTAGGGAATCCAGCCCAGCGCTGAGCAGCCTGGGGTTGGTTAGTCATTATGGCAGGGGGACCCCTGGTGCTTGTCCCACTGCTATAGTGCCGCCAACCCCGGTTGGTTTGCCTAGTGCTGGTTAAGTGAAAATCAGAGGAACCCCACGCAAAATTTTTCCCCGATTTTCATGGAACCAACAGTAGTCAGGCAGCACTAAAGTTAAGCAGGAATAGAGGGGGAACCCCACTCGCTTTTTTTTTTTTTAACTTTCATCTATTCTTTACAGTTTTTACAGCTGCCGGAGATCCGGCAGCTGTATGACAGGCAGTGGGAACAGTGATGTGTTTACAACTCGCTGCTACAACACAGGAGAGTTAGCTAAACACGGGAGTGTTTACATCACAGCAAATCGCCAGAGATGACCAGCGATTTTGAAGAAAAAAATCGCAGCTTAATACATTCCAGTTTTTTTTAATAAAATCGCGGGTTATCACCCGCGATTTGCCACGATTTTAACACATTGTCAAAATCGGACCTTGATACATTTACCCCCAGGTCGGAGTTTATGTGTAAAATTAGGCCAATAAACTCAACATGGCCAAAATAATTTAACCCAAGATGAATCACTAACATATGGGGCACCCCAGACAGGAAATCACCCTGGACTGCAGGGCTCTAAAACCAGGCCAACACAAACCCCAGTGGCATAACCCAGAAACCACCACAGACCCAGGGAAGGAGAAATTGTCTGCTGCTGCCCGATGTAAAAAATCTCAGTGTACAAAAGAGTGTCCAACCACCCAGATCTAGAGCAGGGTCAGATGACCTGTAAGACATGAGAGAAGAACCCCAAATATCAGTCAAAATACAGAGAGGCAGGAAGGCATGTGAGAAAGGAGGAGCCCAGCATATGAGACAGAATTGTAAAATCAAGGAAAAGCTGTCCAAACCACTGCCAGACTGGAGAAGATGAGAGCCGAGAGAGGCAGGAGACAGAGTTTGAGGCGAAAACATTGAAAAGAAAGGCAAGTTAAGAAAAGTAATGGAAAAAGCAAAGATAAAAAGGAAAAGAGACACAAGCAATGGTAAAACTATAAAGAAACCATGTGGTGCAAATAGACAATCAGGCCCAAATATAGAGGAAAAGTTAGGCAAAATCCATTCACGACCTTACTTCAAAGCAACAAGCAGCTAAAACTCTGTGTCACCTGCATGGAGAATGAACACAAAACAAGGAAAGAAAATCAGGAGAGGAGAGAAGGCCTCACATACCATTGGTAAGCTTTTGACTTCAACCTGCTAACTCCTGGATGAATTGAACTGACGCACCATCTACTGCTGCTGTGACCTCCCCAATCCTAATGGAATGCATGCCAAACAAAGCATTATCTTTGGTAATTCATGAAGGGGTACTCATCACAATCTATATTGTACCAGTTGCGTGGCAATATAAATGCCCTATATGTATGCAGGGCCGGATTTACCGCTAGGCAACCTAGGCACCTGCCTAGGGCCTAGCGGCTCTGGGGCCCCAGATGGGGGGGACAAGGGAGGAAAAAAAAAATCGGCCAGGGGGGTGCCGCGAATCGGGGGAGGGGCTGGTGTTAGAGCTAGGAGTAGAGGCTGTAGTGGCTAAATACCCTTCAGCCTAGGTACCTTGGCACATCAATATGACATCACAGTGTCATGTGATCGCAGCGGTCACATGGTACACTGTGTTAGGCAGGCTGCTGGAAGTCTATGGCAGCTGTGCAGGAGCTTCCATCATTTCTGTTCCTGTAAAAAAAAAAGATAAGAACAAGAAGGTGTGTGTGTGGCTGCGTGTAGCTGCAGGGCACAAGGGGGGCATGTGTGTGTGGCTGCGTGTAGCTGCAGGGCACAGGGGGACATGTGTGTGTGTGAAGCTGCAGGGCACAGGGGGGGCATGTGTGTGTGTGAAGCTGCAGGGCACGGGGGGCATGTGTATGTGTGATGCTGCAGGGCACAGGGGGGGCATATGTGTGTGTGTGTGTGTGAAGCTGCAGGGCACAGGGGGGGCATGTGTGTGTGTGTATGTGTGTGTGTGAAGCTGGAGGGCACAGGGGGGGCATGTGTGTTTGAAGCTGCAGGGGGGGCATGTGTGATGGAAGCTGCAGGGCCTAGGGGGGCATGTGTGGCTAAAGGTGCTGGGCAGAAGGGGCATGTGTGAAGGTGCTGGGCAGAGGGGGGGCATGTGAGTTAGAAGTCTGTTCCCCACACGGCCCCTCCTCAGCCAACAATACCCTTACAACACTCACTATCTTTTCTTTGATATTCCCCATGATACGTGGTCATTATCTATTCCCTCACATGACCCGCTGCCTCAATCCTGACACCTCTTACCTCAAAATGAAAAGAGGCACCCTTTATATTAATATAATATGTGTGTGTGGGGGGCCAGTGTATGTATATTATGTGTGTGTGAGGGGCCAGTGTATGTATATTATGTGTGTGTATGAGGGGCTGTTTGTGGGAGGGAAATAGGTTTATTTTTTAAATGGTAACACTATTAATTTAATGTTAAATTTATTAAATGTGTATGCTATTAATTTAATGTTTTGGTTGGAGGGAGGTCTACTTATAAAATGTGGGTGCTATATTGATTTAACACTGAGGCTGGTTGTAGTTTACTAAGTTTCGTGTACCCATTTTTTTCCAAATAGGGCCTCCAACATTCCAGGATCCAGACAAGCAGCAGCTGATCTAAAGACATCAGCAGCCACAAACCGTGAAAGTGACAAGAACAGGTAGGAGAGAGTAGGGCAGTCTGCCAACTATCCTGAATCTGGTGGGATTTATATTATGAGGAGGTCTGACTTGTTTAAATGTTGCACTATGGGATTCATGCAGAAGACTGACATATTAACATAATTATTGCATTCCAGCGCTTTTTCATGTTTCTGTAGGTAGAGGGCTGCAGTCAGTATCTGTAGTGGCAGACGGTCTGTGACGTGCTAGTGATAGGAGACTGCTGTTTTTTTATTACTGGGCTTGCTAACCATGAACTGCAGTTTCTTGACATTTTAATTATGATTAATACCTAAGTTTAGTTAAAGATAAAGTACAATTTGTGTGAATTGAAAGGTAAGCAGTGGTGGAAGTGGGGTGTATATGGTAGTATGCCATACTTCTTGTACTGCCTTCATTGTAAAATAATAAAATCAATTCACTTGTTTACATTCTCATTACATTTTTCATACCGCCACTTATAAACTTTCACTTCGACCACTGAGCTTAATATTCATTGTATGGAGCATATGACCAGCATAATTCAAAATTCTGGTAGATCCTTTGACAAAATATTGGGTCCATGGACATTATTCTTTAACTACTGAGACCATAGTGTGATGCAGTGTAATGATAAAGGAGGGTACAGTGTGATGAGAGGGACAGTAATAAGGGGCCGCAGTGTAATGATAAAGGTGGGCACAGTGTGATGAGATGGACAATAATGAGGGGCCGCATGGTGATGCAGGAGGAGCAGCGTGATGTGCGGCGGCACATAGTTTACCCTTCTACTTAACTATAGGAGTATATGCTATGCTAAAAAAATATAATGCTATGGATTGTTTCAGGGAGGCGGGGGCTGGGGGAGTTGTGGGGGGACTGGGGGGGGGCATGTGGGGGGCTGGGGGAGGGGGCCCAAAACCAATATCTTGCCTAGGGCACCATGAGGTCTAAATCCGGCTCTGTATGTATGCAAAGCAAAAAGACAATTGTTGTCAGTGCTTATCCTTAGCACTGCATATCTGTGTGCATCTAGCAAAATAAAAAGAGATGAGGTAGTAGTTAATATTTTAATAAAAACTTTTAAGCCTGCATCACAGCGTCAAGGGAACCTCTTTTTATGCAGGTTCTTACTGACCTATATGCTTCAAACACCAATAGAATGCAGTTAAAATCAGATGCACTCACCTCCCAGGCATAGGCTTACATCTAAGCCTATGTCCAATACCTATGTAGATTATAAATTTGCAAAACAGCAGCAAAATAAATTAAATGAATGTCACCTGTTAATAATACAGGCATTAGTGATAAAACAGTAGTAATATTTTTTCCCTATGAAATCCATTCATTAAGATGTTCTTAATGTCTACTGATCATAAAATACATTTTTAAGGCTGCTCCTGATTGCAAACATATGTTATTGCATGCATAATAGACTGTCATCACTACTGATTAGACTTCCACTGTAGCTGGAGCAAGAGATATGGCAGAAAAATGTACAAGAGTAAATTTGAGATGCCCAGAGCTTGATTCTGACGTGGCTGCGTGCGTTTGAGTTTGGCACACCCTTACTGTACATTGACTACTGCAAAATGCCCCTTTCCAGCCCTGTTCACTCCCCAAAATCATAGGGTGTAGTATGTAGCAAGTGTCCTTTGCGTTCGAAGATGGAGTGGACAATGCTGCGTTTACTGACGTATGTCCCAGTTCTGGGCATACACAGAGTGATTTTGCATGCTATATGCTCAAAATCTGCAGATACATGCCTTAATGAATATGGACCATAGTGTCACCTAAGTGACCTCCCATAGTGACACTGCAAATGGGCGTACCGCAGGCTCACTTGCCTACTCACTTTAACCCCTTAGAGAGGGACACATAGCTGCGAACACAAACCTCAGCTTTTAATTTCCCTCTGGTTTAATTCATCGCTCAGTTATCATGCTGTTTGTATGATATTGCCTGATGGGAAAAAACATACACAAGCATATACAGGAAACCTCATACCTTTGTATGATGCATTATAAATGCTATTTGTATGATATTGCCTGATATGAAAAAAACATATACAACTTACCTCAATTGTACATTAGTACACATTTTCTTTACAAAAATAAAACACACACACAAATGTTCTATAAACAAATAATTGTATAATAAATTTAAATAACAGAAAATCAAATTCAACTGTCAGAACTAGAATAATACTTTTGCAAGATTTTTGTTTGGTATTTCTTGATATTTTTGATCAAGAGATATGCGGAACCTGTATAACCCTTACTGCTGTTCCCTGACAGTGGTTGCTAAATCTATAGATACAGGCTTTACTATAAACAAAATGATTTATTGACAACATAAAAAAAACGTGAATTATTAAGGGACAACATAAAACACCATAATCATCTACCATAAAAAAATTCCATTTATAGAAATGTCAAAGACATACACATGAATCATAAAAGGAACTTCTTAAAATAATAAAATTATAATTGATGAATATTGATGTGGATATAATCCAGCTCTGTGGACATACTTCTAATCTCCACCAAATAGTATGTGTATGGATGGCAGTTGAAGAGCTAAATAAATCCACACCTAAAAAATCCAAAATACAATACCATTCAATACTGGAAATATTAATGAATAACCATTTTTCAGACATAGAATAAAAAAAAAATGGAACTGTAATGTAACACACAGACGCCCTCAATTTCGGTACATTAATCGAATTAATGAATTAAAAAAATAAAAGTATATCAGCGCTCTCCGTTGTGTCCTAAAAAGAGCTGCCACATGTGGGGAAATGGAAAGGAGATCCCAAATCCTCTCTAAGTAATGAATGGACTAAATGCCAAAAAAGAAAGAGTATAAATAAATAATTTATAATTGTAAATAACTGTGTTAGAAAATGAATACACAAAATGTAAAAAAAACATAGACATACACAATAAAAGTTAATATTGCCTGCAGTCAAAAGTGAAAATGAAAAATAAGAATCAAAAAATCAGACCAGAAAAAATATATATGCAAATGGATGCATATAGCATTAAGCATTCTCAAAAAAAACAACCATTGAATAAATATTCCTGAACATGAAACACTGCAGTCATCTTCAAATATAGGAAAACTCCTCTATAAATGTATTCCAATTGCCTCCGGGGAAAAAAAGTCCCAAAATCGTCATATCAGAAGGAAAGAGAATTATGCCCGGAATCTCCGGTCCAAAGGCAAACCCCAATCCTCACTACCAAATTGACAAGTCTGATTGAAAGATGAAAGTGGGTACCTTGGGTCTATAATGAGCTTTTTCCTTCTGATATGACGATTTCTGGACTTTTTAGTTCCTTCGTTTAGCGGGGAATATTAATGTATTTTGTGAATTAATTACCTGCTTGTTGGCTGCTATTAAATGCACGTCACTGTGTGAAATCGTGCTGCTGGAACCGCTCCTCGTAGCCTGTATGCGGCCGCGAGTGACGTCATTGCGTTGGCACGACGGCATGACGTCAAAAACACAACTTGATGGCCAGGGTTTTATGGGCGGCGCTTCAGTGCAGGGCAGGTGGACGGGCGGATGGGATGACCGCCCATCTGGCATTCGGCCCTTCTGGCAAATGGCAGAATAGCCAGATGGCCATTCCGGCCCTGTTGCAGGGCAACAAACACTTATTAGGCCCATTATGTCAGACAACTGTGGAATGGCAACCTTTGTCTAGGCCTAGGGAAATACACATTTAGTAAAGAAAGGCTTTCTGAGGCCTACAAAATTATTAATATTATACTAGAACATCAAGATACTAACATTTTTGTGCAGGGCCCTGGGATGTCCCTGCCTCCACCTGCTCCTCCATGGTCTCCTCCAGGGGCTCCACTGGTCTCCTTCACAGGCTCCTCCTTTATCAAGAGAGCTTCCTCCCAGGATTCTTCCCTAGTCTCTTCTTCCAGGAGTGGGGAAAGGGATTGGTTGGAGAGTGGGGAAAGGGATTTGGTCGGGGAGTGTGGAAAGGGCTTCCTCCTAGTTTTGGCGGCATAGGAGGCGTAGGCGTTCTGTTGGAAGAAATGTGACACATTAGATGGTGAATAAATCTTATCTCTGCCTCACACATACATATAATGTTAGGTATTTAATGTGAAATACACAGTACCACACATGGATCATTACTCCATCATTGGTGAAATAAACACACCTATACACCACTTTCATATGGACTTCACATAGAAGGTTGATATTAATCACATATTAATTCTGAATACATCACTACTGCATAGTAGGCCCTACACTTTGTCCAATGAAGGTTATTAGAAGCCATACTGCTGTCACGAGGAAGATGGCGGCACCTGTGGGTATTGGCACTGCTTTACTAGGAGGCGCGGAGTCTAACACGCCGCCGGTGTTCAACAGGGACCCCCGCAAGGAAGTTTGGACTTCGCGGCGAACAACGTGCAGGTCGCGGCCCTCTCAGGGAGCTACCTGCGAGATGGCAGAGGTAATCGTAGTCGTACAAGCTGATGTCTGGAACAGTGCGGGCAGAAAAGGTACAAAATCAGGAAGTAGAGAATAGTCAACAAGCCAAGGGTCAATCCAGAGAGTATAATGCAGGACCAAGGGAGAATCCAAAACAGAGTCAGGGAGAGCCGGGTCGGTACACAGGAAGGCAATATGGATATATGTAATAATATATGGAAACGCTGGAGGCTAGGATCCTAGGAAACTAGTTGCTCTGGCACCCTAGTGGTGTCAGAGCAGGATATAAATACACAGGGGTCAGTTCTCATTGGTGGGCAGTGGGTCGGCGGTCAGACGCGCTGACCGCCGACAAGAAGCGGGGAAGCACATCCCGTTGCTAGGCAATGGGCGTGCATGCGCAGTAGCCGACCAGAAGGATCGTCCCCATTGCCTAACAACGGGGCGCTCCGAGAGGAGAAGACGACCGTCCCTGGCAAGCCAAGCGCGGGGACGGCGTCTGATAACTGCTTTGTAAAGGACCAGATTTAACAGTAAATCGTATGTGGAAAAAATTTAAATAATAATTTTTGGCAATTGTGAACTTATGGTTTCTAATGTCTATCCTCAATTCCTCAAGGAGCTGCAGTTGTTGCCTCCTCAAATGACTCCAGCACCTCTAGAGTAGTACAATAGTTTGCCTGTTGAAATATTTACAGCGCAGGGAAACTTTTGCAGCCCTATGCATTTCTCTTGTTGTTACAGATGTAAGAAAGAGGTGGTACGAGAATGCGGTCGAGAGTTAAGGTGAGGACCCTGAGCTCACTCCTCAAGAAAACAGAAAAAAAAAAACATCGCTACATTCCCATCACCTCTTACTCCACTTTAGCACCATCCAGCATTCCCTCTAGGGAATTCAATTTTGCATATCACACCCTGGCAGAGAGCAGGTATAAACCAATTCGAACATATCCGGGGGAAATATGCTCCACGCACATTTTCTGATCTTAGTGAAAAAGCGGGCCTCCCGTCTTCCTTGCATTTCTCCTACATTCAAATCAGAGGGTTTATCCGAGCCAAATACAAATCCTCCAAATTGTGGAAACCTACCTCCTTCGAGAAATTTTGCATGCACCGAGTGGGTTTCCCAGGATTGGTGTCCCTCATATACAATGATATCTTATCACCGACAACTGAGACCTTGGAACCGTTCAAGACAACATGGGAACGTGACACTCAGAAGACTTTGGACAAGGAGGGTTGGTCTAAGCTGAGGCTCAGGATATCTAAGGTATCAATTAACACCTCAATCAGAGAAAACACATTCAAAGTTTATACACATTGGTATCTGGTTCCTACGTGATTACATAGACTGTAACCGGGCACGTCCGATCTCTACTGGAGAAAGTGCAGAGGAGTGGGGACTTTTTATCATATTTGGTGGCAATGCCCTCACATCTCAACTTTGTGGGGACAGGTGACTGCGCTACTTACTCAGATCCTGGACAGTGACATAATCCTCGACCCCCTGGTCATGCTGCTTTGCTCTCCTGTGAAAACCATTGATAAACATAGGGACAAACTTGTACAACACGTCTGTGTAGCTACCCGCTTACAATATGCTGCAGATTGGAAATCCTCATCTCCTCCATGTCTCCAGGCGGTGATTGATCAGGTGTGGTATATAGTGTCGATGGAGTATATCACAAGCCTTTTAAAGGATAAGGTTTTAAATTTTCACAAGACATGGGATTCATGGTACACATTTTATCACACTCCATTACCTGGTACTAGTTGAGCCACTTCCTCACTTCTAGACATTTAAGTATTTTTCTCTTTTCTTCTTTCTCCCAAAGTATTGTCTCTTTTACCTCCTGGGGTGATAGCGGTGCAGATCACCCTGCCCTAGATGGACATATATCTTGTCTTCCCTTACCACCCCCTTTCCCTTCCCTGGTCCCTTCCCCTTTCCTACATTTATACAGAAAAATCCAACAACATTGTACTTTTCCCAGCCTAAAATCCGGGATTAGATTCAGATCCAGGCATTAGCTGTCTGACACCAGTTTACTGTATTTCACTATTGCAATAAGTTATTTTGAAACATGTAAAGTCTCTATTTTCTAGCTATATAAATTATATGCAATAATGTTATTTTTATTTAGAAGTCCAAGAGCTCACCCAGAAATAGGAGAATGAGAATGTAATAGGCTGGCATTGTTGTTCGCAGAGTTCACAGAGAAACAGGAGGGTTAACAACAGTGTTCTTGTCACTCTTCAGTCTCAGTGTCATTGCCTACACAGAAACAAAAGTGAAAGAAGGGACATAATAGAAACTTTGAAATATATAATTATGAAGGGTTTTTTAACAAGGTACAGGAGGGTAACATTCTACAAAGGAATAAAAGTACTAGAACACAATTTTATTATGTAGTGAGGGAAGTAGATTCAGAGGAAATTGGAGAAAAAACTTCCTATCTTCCTTCTCTCAGTTAATATTGTGTACATCATTGTTGCTCACACAATATTAACTATTCCATGCTGTAAGACTATATTACAGAAGTCTCTGTACTTTGATGTCATTGCCATCGAAGGACTTTCTCATAGAATTTGTAGTACATATTAAGCCAAAACTGTCACGGTTTTGGGGCAATTCTTTTAGAAAAGAGCAGATGTTGAAATGTTGTGCAGACTCAGGTATCACCACCACTGGATCTCTTGGTAAAGCTAATTTTTTCCTAGCTGCATTCACAATAGAAACTGAAGGAGTATACCTTGAGGTGTCATGTACCATTTGAGCTGTCAACTGACTGACCAGCAACTCATTGCATCTCTTGAGATATGTGTCATTTGGAAATAAATATAACACATAACTCTTAAACCTAGGATCAAGCACAGTCGCCAAAATGTAGTGATCACATTTAAAAATGTTGATAAATCTTAGATCCAGGCGAAGCGAATAAAGTACTTCATCTACCAGTCTGATATTCACAATTTGTTTTCCAAAAGTCTAATTAAGGGAATCAAGGTAGCTGTGCTGAACTCACTTTACAGTAGACTTTTTATATTACTTGCAGGACCATAAATAACAGTGAAATTATTCTCCACTGCGCTGGACTAAAATACATTCCCCCTTTTTCCCATGGAATGTAGAGTAAGCATATGGCCTTTCGCTGTTCCTCCATTCACTTAAGCATACAAAGGGTGGAATTCCACGTTGTTACCACCTCTTGCTTCAGTTGGTGACAGGGCAAATTGTATTATCGTTGTAGCAGCTGCAATCTCCTACATGTTGTTGGAGAATGGCGGAAAAGTCCAGAAATTTTTCCAGCCACAGACAGCATCTCCTGCACATCCCTGTCATCATCCTCTCATCAGCAGCAGCTAATTATATAGCACCAGTAATTGCGCTGCGCTGTACAGAGCAGATGAGAACTAAGCAGAAACCATAAGTTATGTTAGGTATGTAGATAGTTATAAGATCTAGTTATAAGTTATGTTAGTTAGGTAGATAGTTATAAGATACAGTTATAAGTTATGTTAGTTATGTAGATAGTTATAAGATATAGTTATAAGTTATGTTAGCTCACATCAGTCCCTACCCCATTTAACTTTGCCTTGACTACAGGTGTTTTTTAATTTACCAAGGAAAATTGTGTTTTTTTCCATTTTGTTTCCCCTCACTTTAAAAACACTATGCACCTCAGTCTTTAACATAGGCTTTAGCAGATGACATACATGCATTCCTTTCATAAGGACTGGTGCCAAAATGTAAATAATAAGCTTGTACCTTTTTAAAGAAAAAAAATCTCTCTAAAAAGTGAAAGTTTACAGTAGAAAAACATAAAATTGCCAACATGCCATTCTACCCAAAATATTACCAGACATATCAGCATCAGGTAGCTCCCTTCTCTTAGCTAGATTTCAACACCTGCAATCTACACTGGCATCATATTCACCCTCATCATTGTGTACATCTACCTCAAACAATACTAATTCATCCCAGCTGGAATCCACCATCACAGAAGTCTGTGTACTTTGATGTAATTGCCGATAATGGCCTTCCTCATGGAATTTGTAGTTCATTTTATGGCAGAGTTATCACGATTTTTGGGCAATTCTTTTAGAGCAGAGCAAATATCAAAATGCTGAGCTGACTCATCTGCATCACCACTGGGTGTCTTGGGAAAGCTAAGTTCTTTCCGACAAGCAGTTGCCCGAGAAACTGAAGAAGTAGTCATCATTACAAGATGCTGATAGCTCTTGGATCCTGGTGAAGCGAATTAAGTACTTAATCTACAATTACAATATAGTTAGCAGATTTACTTTGTTTTATTTCATCCGTAAAATTTATCTAGCTGCTTCTGAAATAGTATAATTAAGGCAATCACTTGTCTCAAGCTAACTGTTTCTGCACTCTCTTCACAGGTGACTACTTCACTGGACTAAAGTACATTCCCCTCAAATGCTAGTCTTCTTGCAGCTGCTGCATTCTCCTACATGCTGTTGCAGAATCCCGAAAAATGACCCAAAATTTTTCGGGAAACAAACAGCATCTCCAGCATGTTATTGTCATTTTTTAAAAGTTCTGTAACACCAAGTTGATTGTGTGAGGAAAACAGTAAATGTGATGGAATTCCCCCCTGCTGTAATGCTCTAACAATATTGGTTTCATTATCAGAAATCACATATCCTCAGGAGAGTCCAAGCAGGATTAGCCATGTTGCAATGACATCCCTTACTTTTTGTAACAGATTGACAGCTGTATGCATCTTACTGAAGCCGCTGATACACAGAGTAGCCTACTTCTGAAAAATGTGACGTACTTGGGTACATGCTGCTGCTGTTCCAGCTGGTGAAGGCGAATCACCAACCCAGTGGGCTGTCACAGTCATATAATCTTTCGTTTGCCCAGTTCTGCTTGTCCCCATATCAGTGGGTAGAAATGCATTTTGTAGCCCAATAATTAAATTTTTATGAACCTTTTGCAGGTCTAATACTAGCATAGTCCCCATGGTGTCTGTGATCCACTTTGGGACTGGGTGACAGCTTTCTTACTTTCTTCCTCTAGCAAAGGATTGTTTAACAGTCAATTGTTGTAAACTACTAGTAGTCTTCATCTGGGTTGAAGATCCACCTCCAGCAGCAGCAACAGTGGGACTAACGCTCAATAATTCTTCAGAGGAATCATGGTTAGTGGAGGAGTCATCTAGAATTAGGAACTTGGATGCAGGACTAACTTCCATCACTTCTGGGGATATTAATGATGAAGGTGTTGGGGGTATAGATTTCAGGTTCTGGGATGTAGATGAGAGAAGGGAGGTAGATGATGCTGGACTGCTTGCTGTTATTTTTTTAACATAAGTTTCTGATTTTCCCAACAGCTTTCCATGAACTCGCTTCAAATGCCGTAACATGGATGAGGATCCTAAATGGTTAAGGTCCCTACCTCTACTGACTGTGGCTATAAAAACGCTACAAATGGCTAGACAACTGTTGTCAGGATTTGTGTAAAAATAATTCCACATTTAAAAGGTGCATTTTTGGTCTTATGCCCAGGCATGACAATGGCCTTTCTCTTATCACTGGCAAGAACTGCTGCGATCTTTGTTTGAAAGTGTATGAAAATAATATTGTGACCTGTGAGGTGGTCAAAATTGAATGGAAATGAATGGAAATTAGTGTTAGTGAGGTTAATAATAATGTAGGTACAAAATAATACCTAAATTATGTTATTTTAGCCCAAAAAATATTTTTTTTAAAAAAATTGCAAAACAAAATCAAACAAAACCAGAACACGCAAGGGCGGTTTTGGCAAAACCAAAACACGAAGGTAATCCAGATCCAAAACCAAAACCAAAACACGTTGGTCAGTGAGCATATCTAGTTACAACTCCTAGCTGTTGCAGGAGAGAACACCACTGCATACGCTATATAACAGCTGGAGAGACAATCGTTGAGCCCCGCCATTGTGTGATCCAAACCTTGTGATCCAGATACTACACCTTCTGCTTAGTGCCTAATCATCTAGTTCTGTGTTGCCTACATTTTCTTCAAATGGTGACTAAAATGACATATATGCGACATATAGTACAGTGAATATACAATTAAATGATTTTCATTAATTACTGGCTTATTTCCCTATTTAGAATTGTTTGGTGATAGCTGAGCAACCTGGGATAAGCCAAAGCTCAGGAACCTATGTATCTAAGTGGAGGCAGCCCAACTTCATTGCCAGAGAGGTTGAAGTGCTGATTGAGCTGGTGGTGGAGAGGCTGCAAACTACCAGCAGACAGCTCTCCGCTTAAGCTAATCAGTGTATATGGTAGGCCAATGCAATGGCTCTAAATAGAAGATCGGTGAGGTAAAAAAAAAAGGTCAGCAATGTTTTTTTTTTGGGGTTTTTTTTTTAAATAATTATTATATTGTGCTCTACATACCTTGTAAAGTTCTTCTAAAATTTGCCAAAACATAAAAGCATTGTCCAAGGTATGGCAGACTAACATCTTTAATAAATTTAAAAACATGTACATTATCAATCCTACTTTGCAAACTTTTTAAAGTTTTAAAAAAAGGTTTTTGGGTGGGCAGTTTTCTGTTATCATTATGTGACATTTCACCAGTGGAGGCAACAGCATTGGCCTGCATAGTTGATCAATTGGTGCAGAGCGTGGACCGCATAGACACCGGCGAGAGCCCCCTCCTAACCACACCACTATCTCCCAGATGTAAATTTCAGATCACAATACATGCATAAAGAATCCAAATGACTAATGCTTTGTTTAAAAAAATATAAATATGCCCAGCAACAATAGAAACATGTAATGTGTCTAGAAATATATGTTTGCATTTTTAGCATTTGTCAATGTGAATGCAAATACAACTCCAAATCCTTTGGACTGATAGAGCAATTTAACCAGCATATTGTATAATCTGGGCATGGTCTTCAAGAATACTGAGTATTTTCAGAGAAGATCACTTAGAGATTTAAAATGAGTGTCTAGTTAAAATTCCCATCAAGCCAAAGATATGCAGGTTTTTTTTTTAATATGGTGCAATAATTTTTCATAATTATTAAACATGACCCCCACATATACATACAGATTTCCCCCAAAAATTAAAAATAAAAAGATTTTATATCCCTGGGTGAGGAAGCAGGGGGCATCCTTTAAACTTTCACAATTTGTTCCCATATCTATGCCACAAATAAAAAATTGGAAGCAAACACGATCAATTGAATACAACCCTTACCCTTATCCATCACACTTTTCAAAACATAGACACTACCTTGACCCATCTCACCAATCTCATTGCCCAGTATGTCACCAATAACCCTTCTGCCCCTATACCACATGTTTCCCCACCTGTCTCTATGCCGCATTTCATCCCTCAGGCTCCTATGCCACTTCTTTCCCTTCATGCCCCTATGCCACATTTTCCCCCACAGGCCTCTGTGCCCCAAGATTACCCTCATTATAGTCTCCAAGTTTACTCTCATTATCGTTCCTAAGTTTTCCCTCCTGGTCCATTGCAATCTCCTGCCTCTCCACCGTATGCTGCCTCTCCAACCCTTTGCTGCCTCTCCTCCCTCTGTGGACCCACTTTCCTCTGCTGTCCCTCAACCCTCTGCTGCACCACCACCACCAGATTCAGCACCTGCTCCTCCATCAACATCATGGGTAACCCATAGTTAAAAAAAATTAACACCTTGAAAAATATTGGCGCAGGAGGCAAGCATGGCTGCAAATCGAAATAGTAGTTTGTCACATGTATATTTTTACGCGTGGCTTTGTTTGTCTCTTTTTGATGTTTTTTGCTTCTTGTAATAGATACATTTGAAAAAAAATTAGTTTCCTTGTTTTTTTGTTCATTTACATTAAGCATTAGATTTGAAGCAAAGACCAAAAGGTACTTATATGTAAAGTATGATATATTCTTTATATATATATATATATATATATATATATATATATATATATATATGCAACTGTGTAGTAATTTGACAAGATGGACAAAACATTCTAAAACAGACTAGCATTGGTAATGGTAATTTTACTTCTTAAAAAACGTAGTAAAATGAATTGAAAAGCAGAGACAATTTAAAAAGTTTGCACACACTCAAAGTATGCAGTGCTTATAAAATATAAAATAATTCACTTGCCTCTAAAGTAGAGTTCTACAAAAAAATGTAAATATTCAAATGTCTGCAAAAATACATTTGTTTAACTAAATGGTATTATATAGTCGAGATGTGCGCTGATCCCCGTGCTTTGGTTTTGGATGTGGTTTTGGTTTTAAAACGCATTTGTGTTTTGGTTTTGTAACTGGTTTTGCCAAAAAATACCGAAAGGTTTTGGTTTTGGATCTGGATTTAATTTAAAAAAAATTAAAATATTTAAAATAATGTTATTTTGAGCTGTTTTTGCTACAATATATAATACAATTTATAGTATTAGCATTCATTTCCAGTCCATTTTCTAATGATCCCTTCACAACTGTTCCAACTCTCACCAATTTTGCCCAAAGTCTGCAGAGAGCTGTCTTAATGAAGGATTTTGTAATTATGCCATTGTTGCATTTGCTTTCTCTGATTCAATTAAAAAAATAAGTAAGCTGCAGAGTGTTGATATCTCCCTTTCATTGCACCCAAACCTCCTTCGCATGTTCAGACTTACTATTGCTGTAATCAAATAAATTAATAACCACACTGACACCAATGTTTGGCAAAAGGTCACAATTTTTATTTAAACAGAAATGGTGGTGGAGAGAGCAATGCGAGTCAGCTAACAAGTAATAGCAAAACCAAACAGTGGAAGGTCAAATTGCCATTACACCACTGGTCCCTGTATACAATCCTTTATGATTGGTCGCTGCAAAATCAGGCGTCAGTGTGACTACCCCCACTGCAAGTCTCGGGCAGTTCCCTTTACCCTGGGTTGGATGAAGCTTTCCCTGGGGGACTGATTCTTCAGCCCGGCCCTTAACTATATATGAGCCTGATTGTTTGATTCAGAAGGGCAGCTTTACGGTACAGATCTACCTCACTCATAGCATATAAGTAAAATAAGGTATGAAAGCTCAGCTCTTGGCTACCGATAAATGCTCTGCCCATCGAGAAGTGCATAGTACTAGTCTTTGAAGTTTTTAGTATAGGTGAGGCCACCTTCATCTATTTACTTTTATAAATGTCTAACTCGATTCATTCATACCACTGTCCATCCAATGACCTCTTCCTGCTACTGTAGCTTCACTGTCTATGATGAATGCCCTGTAACATTCAAAATGTATCTTGTGCGTTGTCTTTTAAACTTTGTAGAATGGGTGCCTATCAACATCAAACTTAATATAGCGGCAAGGTATTTCAAAGCTCTGCTCGGCTACCAATAAATGCTCTGCCCATCAAAAATAGTTTAGTACTAGTCTTTGAAGTTTTTGGTATGGGTGCAGGCCACCTTTGTCTATCATTGTCATCATTTATTTATATAGTGACAGCAAATTACGTAGAACTTTACATTGGATATCTACTTGTCTAAATATATACTAATGCCTCTGTCCCTTTAATAACATCTGATTATTACTGCCTCTTCACTCTCTATGATACATGTGGTCTAATGTTCCAAATTTAGTGTGTGCATAGTGTTTCAACATTTTTATCTTTTGCACCATACACTAAATTTTTGTTGTTGTTTAATTTATCTAATGGGCTTGCTTCTGCTGGTGGCATGGCGCTATTCACAGACAGATACAGAAGAGGTAGATTCATTCTTGGCAGTCTCCAGTGCAGTTGTTCAGCGTCATTGCACAAACAGAAACAGGAGGGGTGGCAGTGTTCTTATCACTCTCCAGTGACATTGCTCTGTGCCATAACTCAAACAGAAACAGAAGTGATGCCAGTGTTGTTGTCATTCTCCAGTCTCCAGTGCTATTGTTCAGTGCCATCGCTTAGTGCCATTGCTCACACAGAAACAAACAGTGTGGCAGTGTTCTTGTCACTCTCCAGTCTCACTGCCATTGTACCATTGTGCCATTGCTCACACATAAACAGAAGGGGCATCAGTGTTCCTGTCAGGCTCCAGTGCCATAGCTAAGGGCCATTGATATGGCAACCAGCTGCTGGCACCAGTAATAATGATACTAGTCCTTCTACATCATATAATAAAGCTTATGCTCAAGGGCATAGTGGGCTTAAGTCGGGGAAACTGAAATTCAAAAGACAAGCTTTTACATTGGTAAAAGAAAACAACGCCTCTCTAACAAAGGGGAAGTTTTACTTTAGAATAACTACCAAAAACATTACTAAGCATTCCAGCATCAGCTAGCTCCCTTCTCTCAGCTAGATCCCACCACCTGCAATCTACAATGTTATCATCTTCACCTTCATCCTCACCCTTATCCTCACCCTCATCAGTGTATACATAATCCGAAATCAATACTAATTTATCCCCGCTGGAATTCCTCATTGCAGAAGTCTCTGTACTTTGATGTATTTGCCAGTAAAAGCCTTCCTCATGGAATTTGTAGTTCATTTTACGGCACGGCTGTCACGATTTTTGAGCAATTTTTTAGACCAGACCAGATGTCAAAATGTTGTGCTGACTCATCTACATTGCCATTAGGTCTCTTGGGAGAGCTATGTTTTTCCTAGCAGCAGTTGTCTGAGACTCTGAAGGAGGAGACGCCGTTGTGTCATGTACCACTTGACCTGTCAACTTGCTGACCTGGAGCTCATTGCAGCTCTTGAGATCTGGGTCAGTTGGAAAGAAAGAGTAGACATAGATCTTAAACCTAGGATCAAACACAGTTGAAAAAAATATAGTGATCCGATTTCAAGATATTGATAATTCTTGGATCCTGGCGATACAAATAAAGTACTTGATATACAAGTCTGATATATTTAGTGGAATTTATTTGTTTCATCTCTTCCTTCAATTTCTCGAGCTGCTTTTTCAAAAGTCTAATTAGAGGAATCACTTGACTCAAGCTAGCAGTGTCTGAACTCACTTCACAGGTGACGGCTTCGAATGGTTTCATGGTTTCAGCACCTTACACAACATGGAAAGTATTCTCCACTGCACTGGAATAAAGTACATTGCCCCTCCTTTCCCAATGTCATGGATTTTTGAGTAAGCGTGGATGGCTTTTTGCTGTTCCTCTGTCCACTGAAGCATATAAAGGCTGGAATTCCACCTTGTTACAACCTCTTGCTTCAGTTGGTAGCAGGGAAAATCTGCTGCAATCTCCTACATGCTGTTGCAGAATCCCGAAAATGTCCTGAAATATTTTGGGAAACAGACAGCATCTCCTGCATGTCACTGTCATTTTCTAAAAAGCTCTGTACCACCAAGTTGATTGTGTGAGCAAATCAAGGAATGTGATGGAATTCACCCCACTGTAATGCTCTCACAATATTGGTGACGTTATCAGAAAGCAAATCAAATATCCTGAGGATAGTCCAAGCAGGATAAGCCATGTTGCAATGACATCCTTAGTTTTTTTAAAAGGTTGTCAGCAGTATGCCTGTTTGTGAAGCCAGTGATACACAGAGCCTGCCTGGGCTGTCACAGTCATATAATCTTTACTTTTCCCAATTCCGCTTGTCCACATATCTGTGGTAAAGTGTAGAGTGGGTAAAATTACATTTTCTAGACCAATAATTTTGTTTTTCTAACCTTCTGGTATAGGTGAGGAATTGCTTGTCTAGTAAAATCGTGTTGAGATGGAATTTGGTAACGGGGACAGAAGACCTCAATTAACTGTCTAAAACCTGTTACATTAATAGTGGATATTGGACGCAGATCTAATACTGTCATAGTCGCCATGGCGCCTTTGATTCGCTGTGCAACTTGGTGACAGCTGTCATAGTTGCTTCCTCCTGCAAAAGATTGTTTAAAAGTCAATTGTTGTAAACTACTAGTAGTCTTCTTCTTGGTCTACTTTTGGGTTGAAGATCCACTCCCAGCAGCAGGAGCAGCAGCATTGGGCCTAACGCTCAAGGATTCTTCTGAGGAATTCTAGATAGAGGAGTAGTTATCTAGCCATAGCAACTTGGATGCAGGACTATCTCAGATCACTAGTGAGGATACAGATGATGGAGGTGTTGGTGGTGTAGATTGCAGGTGCTGGGATTTAGCTGAGAGAAGGGAGTTAGCTGATGCTGGACTGCTTGCTGTGAATTTTTTAACATAAGTTTCTAATTTTCCCAAGAGCTTGCCATAAACTCGATTCAAATGGCGTAACATGGATGTGGTTCCTAGATGGTTAAGGTCCCTACCTCTACTGACTGTGGCTTTACAAGCGCTACAAAAGGCTAGACAATTGTTGTCAGGATTTAGGTAAAAATAATTCCGCACATAAGAGGTGTATTTTTTGTTCTTATGCCCAGGCATTACAATGGCCTTCATCTTATCACGTGCAAAAACTGCTTCCACTTGTGCCGGACTTGCCACTGTAGAGTACATTGACAGCTGTTAGCTTAGCTACCGTAAACCCATTGTTAGCTTGTTTTGTGGGGGCCCAAACAAACCAAACACTTCAGCCACAAAACTGGAACTCCTTGTCACTGAAGTATTTGGCTTGTTAAAGTGTGTATGCCCTTTTTAAATTCAACATAAGGGTTGATGGGAAAGCCCAATAACAATTCCATCTTGCACCACTTTTCTTTTCTGCCACTGCTGTGTGGCAATGTTTCCTACATGTGTTATGAACTGCCATGTGTTTGTGCCTTTGCTCTGCTGATTAGATTGCTACAGCTACAAGAAGAATAAAATTTGCCCTGCCACTAACTGAAGCAAGAGGTGGTAACAAGGAGGAATTCCACCCTTTATATGCTTCTTCAGAGGATGGAGGAACAGCCAAAAGCCATCAGTCTTAGAGTTCATTTGTTTTTTAAACTGTACCTGCTACCCCTTATGTTTCTGTGTCAGTTTGTTAAACTTTTTTAACAGATTTCCCAATTACAATTCCATCTTGCAGTGTTTGACATTTTGGTCTTGGTCTATCAGCTTGTGTAACAGTCGACAACTCAGGTGTATTAAAATGATAGTAATATTATAGGGCTAGGAATATGGTTAAGAACAGATCTAGGGACAGGTGTCAGGATAGGGATAGGGACAGGGATAGGGACAGGTCTAGGGATAGGGATAGGGTTAAGGACAAGTCTAGGGATAGGGACAGTTTAGAGTTAGGGATAATACTGTCTACATTTGAATTGTCAAGCAAATAAATACTGTCTACATTGCAATTGATGTCCTAATAATAGTATCAATGTCATTATATTGTTGACTTTATAACCTTGTCTGCCCTGCTGCCCATCTATCATATTATGTCAGTCTAACATAAGGGTGGGTGGGTTGCATTGTCCGAAAGACAATTCCATCTTGCACCTATTTTTTTTTCTGCCACTGCTGTGTGGCAATGTTTCCTAAATGTGCTATTAACTGCCGTGTGTTTGTGTCGTCGCTCTGTCGCTTAGCATCCAGCCAGCTCGCTGCAGTCTTTGGCTGAAACTGCATGACAATCCTATTGTGACCTGTGAAGTGGTCTAAATTGACTGGATATTAGTGTTATTGAGGTTAATAATAATGTAGGATAAATAAAATAGCCAAATTCTGTGATTTTAGCATATGTTAGCAATTTTTCAAAAAAACAATACCAAAACCAAAACCAAAACACATGAGAGCGGTTTTGCCAAAACCAAAACCCGAAGTTAATACAGATCCAAAAGCAGAAGCGAAACCAACACACTGGGATCAATGAACATCACTTATATATATATATATATATATATATAGATAGATAGATAGATAGATAGATAGATAGATAGATAGATATATAGATAGATATATATATATATATATATATATATAGGTATATATTTATATATATATAGGTATATATATATGTATACATTTATACATATATATATATATATATATATATAAGTAACAGAAAAACAAGTAGGGCGCCCCAATGTGTATTATCAAATATGGTATTTGGGAAGATGTAATAACTGCGTACCGTAAAGATGTGTTCAAGATGTAAATGGTCAAATGGAGGTTCCTCTTCAGAGGTAATCCCTCTCAAACTCCATCAGATGTAGCGACAATGCAGAAAAACAGAACAGAAAATAACATAGTGCAGTATTGTTTCAAACTGTACCAATTCTGGAAATAGTCCTCCACCAGCAGATCAAATAGTGAACCCAAAGGTGAATGATATAACACACAGGTGCAATGTGCATCCCTAAGTGTATAAAAACTGCGTACCAGAAAATCAGAGGACCATAGACTTTCTTAGACCGTATATAAAATCAGGCAATTCCTCTGTCACAACCTCATCCTGGTGAGACAGAGGCGTCTGGATAACTCGGGACATGTCCCGAGTTATCCAGACGTTTGAGATATGTAAATATACATATATATATATATATATATATATATATACATGTGTATATATATATATATACATGTATATATATATATATACTTGTATATATATATATATATATATATTGTAAAGCGCCACAGAATTTGCTGGTGCTATATAAGTAAAAGTTGATGACGATATATGTATATAAGATGTTGATCCAAAATTCTTGCGGGTTTTGCATCAAAATTTTCACGGAAATTACATTTTGCCTTGTTTTGAGATCCGTAATTGGCGCGCAAAGCCGAGTCATGACTTGTGTTGTTTACTCGGAATTCCAAAAAACTCAGATCTGTTGGATTTCTCTGAATCCGAAGCTTTATTATATAGTGTTGTATGAGTAGTGTCAGGTGTGCAGGTCAATAGTCAACTCTCCCAATAGATAACGAGGATGTGAATGCTGTGTTTGGTTATCACTATCATCCATGAGTTAGACTTGACCTTGAGCAGGTGCACACCTTACATCTGAGAAACAGTGTATTTCTTCATGCTCTGGAGCTTAAATCGCACATATAAGCATTTACATTTGTTAATGAAGTAGGCCCCAAATGTTTGGCTATTTGGGATTAAATCTCTAAAATTAAGTTATAATATACAGTAAGCACTGCTGCTTTGGGGGGAGATTGTCTTTCTCTGTAATAAGTGGCAGATATCTGTTTACATTTAGGATTGCAATCGGGCTTAGATTAGCCATTACATTTACCAGAGTATTCTACAGTGGACCACAAGCCTCAGTGAGTTCATATAGCATGTGTAATATAAAAAAGACATATAAAAATGGTTTTATTTCCATCACATATCATGAAATCATAAAATCATTAACCAAATAGTTATGTATATATGGTATAAAAAGTACTGCTTCAGGCATACTATTTCTGAGTCTACATCTTGTTCTTGTAATTGCATTTAATGCTGGACCCTTCATAGTGCAGCCCAACACATAAAAATATGCACTTAAGGCTGGCCCTATGTGTATGAACCTGTCTCTGTCACGCAGACAAAAATATGTATATGCACAAGATACCTGTACGCTGAATAATTAATTGTATTACATTTTCAGGATTATATATACACATTTGTTTTATTATTTGTATTGCAGAATGTGAAGAACAAATGTAATTGTCTATAAAAATATATATTTAATATCCAACAGCGCTCCACTTCTAACTGCTGCCTAATTGGTTTCAATTTGGGATATACACCATTCCCAATACACAGGCTTAAACTATTAATATCAATCTGAAATCCTTCAAGCGCTGTTCAATGTCTTTACAAATTTCATAAAATAATAGATTATACTTATATTGCTTGTGAGGACACTCTCTGAGTTGAGGGCACGATATTCTTCTCATTTATGAAATAAATAGAAGAAAAAAAATTCACAATAGTATAGTATTGTTTGACATATATGAATATATCACAAAATCCCATATAAAGTTCTTACAATTCAAAATCCACAATTTCTTCTTAGCCTGTCGCCCCCTAGTGGTGGGCTACTCACTAGAACTTTGTTGGGAAATGGCACTTCAAACAATGATTTTTCTTTATAATCTTCCCCCAAAGATATCCAGATACATCATGAGGAACTCACCATCATTACATAAAATAAAGAAAAAATAAAGTGCATGTAGTGTGATATTGTTTAGTTAAAATTATTTTCTTTATATTCACTCAAAATGATACACTCACATTTTCACAAATAAAACAATCATAAAATCCAAAGAAAAAATTATCATAATCTCCTACCAAATAAATGAGAATATCTTGACAGATAGTAAATCTTTTCACAAAGAACCTGGGATATCACTTATAGTAGAAAGCCAAAGAAGTCCCCCGTTCAGCGGAAGAGGTGCAGACTGTATACAGCAATGTAAAATCACAATCAGCTTACATGCTGAAGAATATCGTGCCCTCAACTCAGAGAGTTGAGTATAACCTATTATTTTATGAAATTTGTAAAGACATTGAACAGTGCTTGAAGGGTTTGAGAATTTTATAAATGGTATTGTCTGTACACACACACACACACACACACACACACACACACACACACACACACTGCATATGCACTGTCCACTAGGGGTAAACTGGGGGACAACTTGGCCCAGGGCCATTCCACCAATGATACAAGGTGAGAAGAACCTTGTCTCAAACAACAAAAGAATAGATACAGCAGATATGAGGTTTTCACCTCACCATTTTTTTTTTAAACTCTTTTTATTTGTTAACAGAGCAGGGAGCAGGTAAGTATGCACAGAGCAGGAACTATAACCGATAGTGAGACCCAGTCCTCACTGCTTTAAATACTATGCTGGACAAATCAGCAAGGAGATGGACAGGGCTGACAATCAGCCTCAGGAGTCTGCTAATTAATTACAAGATGGGAACTAGCATAGGTCATATCACAACCCAGGAACATGTATAAATGACATATAGAATCATGGGAGAGCTCACCCTGGAGTTGGAGGATGTCCCTACATCCTCCTACTCTATGCCACAAAGAAAACAGTACATTGAAACTAATGTACCTGCTCGGCTGCTACCTCACACCAGGATGCGGTGTACCGCCGCAGCTTGTAACAGTTCCCTCCCCTTGAGGAGGAGCCAAGGAACCGCGACAACCTGGTTTCCCAGGGAAGCGTTTGAAAAAATCATTGAGCAATTTGTCAGCATGTAGATGTCTTTGTGGCACCCAGGAATGTTCCTCTGGGCCATAGCCCTTCCAATGGACCAGAAAATGAATTTGTCCTTGGACCTTTTTGGAGTAGAGAATTTTTACGGTTATGAATTCCTGGTGTCCCTTGACTGTAACAGAATGAGGCTTGCGGGCTTCATGCGGCATAAATTTTTGAGACCAAATAACGGGTTTGAGCAGCGAACAATGAAAAGTCCTGGGAATCCTGAGAGAAGAAGGAAGATTCAGTCTAAAAGCCACTGGATTAGTCTGCTTAGTAATAACAAAGGGTCCAATGAATATGGGACCTAACTTTTTGCAGGGCTGCTTGAGTCTGAAGTTCCATTTTGAGAGCCAGACCTTATCACCAACTTTGAAAGAACATGGTCTGCGATGCAGGTCTGCATAAAGTTTGGACTTAAAATAATCTTGTTTGAGGGCTATATGGACTTTTTCCATATCCGTGAGAGACAGCCAGCAGAGTGATGAGAATCCGGGATATTGGAGGACGCCAGAATGGAAAAGAAGTTTGACCGTGGATGGAATCCCAGGTTACAGAAGAATGGAGACACCTGTGTAGAAGAGTGGTATGCGTTGTTGTAAGCGAACTCCGCCCATGGAAGCAGAGAGGACCAGTCTTTATGGCATTTGAATACATACAAATGAAGAAATTGCTCAAGGGATTGGTTGACCCTCTTGGTTTGTCCGTTGGACTGTGAGTGTAATCCTGAAGAATAACAGAGTTTGATTCCCAGCTGGGTACAAAACGCTTTCCAAAAGGTAGCGACAAATTGAGAGCCACGGTCCCAGACAATATTGATGGGGAGTCCATGGAGTCTGAAGACGTGTTGGATGAACAAGGACGCCAGCGTTCTGGCACATGGCTACCCTGTAAGTGGAATGAAGTGGGCCATCTTACTAAACCGGTCAACGACTACCCAGATGGTGTTAAAACCAGATGAGCGAGGCAATTCCACAATAAAGTCCATAGATATATGTGTCCATGGTTTAGCTGGAACAGACAACGGCATGAGAGGACCAGTAGGAAGACTGCGAGAGCACTTATTCCTAGCACAACTTTCAAAGGAAAGCACAATTCTCTGGTATCAGCGGATAAAGAAGGCCACCACACTGAATGGTATAGCTGTTCAATGGTCTTCGATACCCCAGGATGACCCGAGGTCTTGTTGTCGTGACATTCGGTGAGGACAGTCTTCCTCAGGTGGTCCGGTACAAATAATCTACCTGTGGGAGTCGCTGGTGGTGCCAAACGCTGGAAGTCCTGAAGGGTCATGCCTAAATCCTGGGTCAGACATAGAACAATGTCAGAGGCAGGGATGATAGAAGATGGTTCAGCGAGAGGAAGATGCGTGGAGATAATGCTGCGAGACAAGGCATCAGCCTTTGTGTTTTTGGATCCTGGTCAGAATGTGATAAAGAACCTGAAGCGAGAGAAAAACAGGACCCACCGGGCTTGTCTGGAATTTATGACCTTAGCGGATTGAATGAACTGAAGATTCTTGTGGTCAGTATATAGCGTAATCACATGAGCTGCTCCCTCAAGCCAGTGGCGCCATTCTTCAAATGCCCAATTTACTGCCAATAATTCCTGATTACCAACATCATAGTGGGTTTCAAGAGAGGAATGCACAGGGGTGCAATTTGTGGTCGTAGGGATCCTTCTGCAAAAGGATAGCGCCAGCTCCAACATCGGAGGCGTCAACTTCGACTATGAACGGCAGTTCTGGATTTGGATGTCAAGGACCGGTGCAAAAATGAATGATTTCTTGAGTGCCCTGAAGGAATCCAACGCTGAGGGAGACCACTTAGTGGTGTCGGCCCCTTCGCGAGTAAGAGCTGTAATGGGAGCCCCCAATACTGAGAAGGAGCGAATGAATTGCCTGTAGTAGTTGGTGAACCCAAAGAATCTCTGAATGGATTTCAGATTGGTAGGCTGTACCCAGTCAAGGATTGCTTGGACTTTACTGGGGTCCATCGAAAAGCCATCAGGGGAGATGACATATCCCAGGAATGTGACTTGGGTAACCTCAAACTCACATTTCTCCAATTTAGCGAAGAGATGGTGCTGACGAAATTTGAGAAGTACCTCCCTGACGTGTAATCAGTGAAGTTCCAGAGAATTGGAGTAGATTAGAATGTCATCGAGGTAGACCACAACGAACTTGCCCAGAAAATCTCGCAGCACATCATTAATAAAATTTTGGAACACGGCAGGGGCATTACATAGGCCGAAGGGCATGACCAGATACTCATAATGACCTGAATGGGTGATGAAGGCCGTCTTCCACTTGTCAACCTATTTGTTCCGAACCAGGTTTTATGCTCCTCGCAGATCAATTTTGGAGTAAACTGCAGCTTGTTTAAGCTGATCAAAAAGAACAGAGATGAGCAGTAAAGGGTAAGTGTTTTTTACCGTTATTTGATTTAGGCCACGGTAATCTATGCATGGCCTAAGGCTTCAGTCCTTTTTAGACATGAAAGAAAAAATGGCTCCCACCGGTGATTTAGAAGGCCTGATGAATCCCCTCCGAAGGTTTTCTTCTACGTATTCCTCCATAGCTTTGGTCTCAGGAATGGATAAGGCATACAATCTCCCCTTGGGGAACTTAGAACCAGAAATAAGTTCAATAGAGCAATCATAGTCCCGATGAGGGGGTATAGAGTCTGCTTTCTTCTTGGAGAACACATCCTGGAACTCCCTGTAGGCTGATGAAAGCTTTTCGGAACAGGGCTGAACAACCCGGAGAGGAAGAGTCAGGCAGGTTGAAGAGCAGGCTATAAACCAATGTAAGATCTCCCCCTTACTCCAATCAATATGAGGGTTGTGATGTTGGAGCCAGGGATGCCCTAGGAACAAAGGCACGAAGGAACAAGGAATGAGAAAAAAGGAAAGAACATCGGAGTGAAGGGCTCCCACACAGAGTTGCAACGGCGGGGATCTGGAGTGGATCCTGCCTCCGATCAAGGTTCTACCGTCTAATCCACAGACGGTGATGCTAGATTCCAGTTTCACAGCAGGAATGCCGAGGGACTTGGCAAATTCCACGTCAAGGAAATTACCTGCAGCACCGCTATCCAGAAAGGCAGACACTGAAATGGAATTATTCTCAAAGGCAACCCTGGCAGGAATCAGGACCAAATTCATAGAAGAGACCATTTGGAGGCCTAAGCACACTTCTTCACATAGCCAGATCTTTTCCCGTCTTGTTAGGGCAGGTGCGCAGAAGATGACCCTTGTTTCCACAATACAGGCAGAGCCCCAAGGAATGCCGCCTAGATCTTTCTTCTGGAGAAAGGTGATAGGCTCCTAGCTGCATGGGTTCAGATGGGTGTTCAGAAACAGGGAAAAAACTGGAGGAGGGCATGATGGTACAGACGTGTCCTCCTCCGCTTTTCTTTCCTTTAATCTGCGGTCAATTTTGATAACAAGTTGCATAAGTGTCTCCAAGGTTGGAGATGAGGGGTACTGGACTAAGGAGTCCTTTATCTGCTCCGAGAGGCCCTGGCGGAATTGAATCTTCAGTGCAGGGTCGTTCCACTGATTATCAATGGACCAGCACCTAAATTCGGCACAGTATTCTTCGACGGTACGCCGCCCTTGTCTACGTGCCCTTAGGTGCGACTCTGCTGAAGCCCCCCGGTCTGGGTCATCATAGAGGAGACCAAGGGCATTGAAAAAGGCATCCACAGACTGCAGTGCAGGGCTGACTGGGGCCAGGCTAAAGGCCCAGGACTGTGGATCACCCTGGAGCAGGGAAATGTTTATGCCCACCCTCTGCTGTTCCGTACCTGAGGAGCGGGGTCTGAGGCGGAAATAAAGCTTACAGCTTTCTTTAAAGTTCTGGAATTGGATTCTGTCCCCGGTGAACTGATACGGAAGATTCAATTTAGGTTCTATGGCAGGTGACAGAGTTGCTTGAGAGGCCGTGGCGGCTTCCTCTTGAGTGGCCAATCTGATTGAGAGGTCTTGGACTTTTTGCAAAATAGTCTGGATCTGCCCTGCAAGGACTTGGGTTGGACTAGGCTCCATCCTAGGTTCCACCAGTATTTCTTTTTAAGGCCGGTTATAATGTTATGGCTGACGGCAAGTGTCATAAACTTGTAGAACAGGTCACAGAGGTCTTCGCATATAGCAGCCACCTTTCCCGTAGAGCTGAAAGTGCTCACAGGTACTCGGATGCCCACAGGTCTTAAGCTCAAAGTAGTACAAGTTTATAACCCTACCGCAGCGCAGGCGAGGGCCAGGTGGAAGAATAGCAAAGTCCAAACGGGCTGAGGTCAAGGGGTATAGCGGGCAGCGGTGGTGTAGTCCAGGCAAAAGGTCAGGTGCTGGTGGCAAACAACGAATCCAGGTAACAGGCAGAGATCAAGGTCTCAGGCAATACAGCAGAGTCCAGTACACGGTCCAAGGTCATACACAGCTAGATCAATCCAAAGGCAGAGAAGGGGAACAGAGCAGGGAGCAGGTAAGTATGCACAGAGCAGGAACTATAACCGTCAGTGAGGCCCAGTCCTCACTGCCTTTAATACTTCTTAGAGTGCCACAGAAACTTGGTAAGCAAAGTTGTGCAGACATGTGTGTCTAGCTTATTTACACCTATAGGAAGCATTTGTAATGGGTACGAAAGTTTTGGGAAGATGACACTTTTAATAACCACATTGCATCCCAGAAGAGAGAGTGGGAGATCTTGCCAATTAGCTAAAATTGTTGTAATTTTTTTAATAATAGGTGGATAGTTGGCAGTATAAAGATTTTGTAATTTAGCTGGAATATGAATTCTCAGGTATTTTATTTTGGTATGATTCAACGTGAACTGAGATGTAAGAGAATTCTGGAGTCCCCCCCCTCTATTCAGTATTAACCCTAGTGCTGCCGGACTACTGCTGGTTCCGTGCAAATCAGGGAAACATTTTGCGTGGGATCCCCCCGATTTTCACGGAACCAACACTAGGCAAACCAGCCAGGGTTGGTGGCACTATAGCATGGGGACACGCGGCAGGGGTTGGCACTTGGTGAACCACAAGTGCCAACATGCCCTAACACCCAGGGCTGGCTGGTACCTGTAGTTCCACAAAAGAAAGTGTTAAACAAACCACTACACCCTTGTTAAACCCCTAACTTTTATTAAAAAAAAAAAAAACAATAAAGACAGTAAACACCTTCATTGATACCATTTATTTTTATTAAAAATACTCAATACCCTATACTTACCACTGATGTTTTCATCTGTTGTCAGCAGCTTTTAATCTAAAAATGGCTATAAACCAAGTCCACAATAATTTTGTATCCAAAGTCTGGCTTGTAATAGTCCAAAATAAATTTGTAATTTCCAAAGTCCGGCTTGAAATGTCCAAAAAGTATTTGTATCCAAAGTCCCTGCTTTTCTGTTCTTCTTGGGCACAAAGCCCCCCTTGATGATTGCAGTCTTCAGCCAGGAGTGTCCCCTTGTTGATTGAAGTCTTCTTGTCTTCTTCCCACGACCTTGGGAAAATCACCTAATACTATAAATAGATCTACTGCAATGAACTAAGTTCATTGAGTATCGGAGCTTCTACACTGTAGAATGTTCCGATGTGCAATGAGCTTAGCTCATTGCGGTAGGTCTAATTATAGTATTAGGGGTTTCCCAAGACAGCGTGGGAAAATCCCCTAATACTATAATTAGACCTAGCGCAAAGAGCAATGAGCTAAGCTCATTGTGCATCAGAGCTTCTACAAAGTAGAAGCTGTTTGCGACGGCGCAGCTCTTTTTTTAAAAAAAGTACTAACATGTAAATTTGATGCATTATCTAGAAATGCAACAAAGAAGAATTAAATTGGTGAGGGAGCCCACAAATTTTGTGGGATGATAATGCAAGAAAAGGGGACTACTCCTATTCAGAATTTAGAAAGGATCAAAATTTCAACCTAGTTTTATTTTTTTTGTTTTTTTGTTTTTGTGAAAAACATTAGGTTTACAGGATATTCAAGATACCTTAAGAGTGACTCTTAACTAAGTAAACAAATGTTATTGTCACACACCGGCCCCGTAGACAGGTACTGACTTTGTTACTTCTATCTCATAAGCTGTGATCACGGCATCCTGAACCCAGTGTTTTGCTATCAGTCTCCATCTGGGTGTTCGTTCTGCACATGTGTCAGCCACCACTCTCTTTTATGACCTCCTACCCGTTCCCATTTACCCTGGCACTTTGGAGCGCTATTTGAACCTCCCAGTTCCTGCTGTCTGATGCCTGTTCTTCGAGTTACTCACTCTCATCAGGATTGGGCTTCCTTCATGTGACTTACCTGTGGCTGCTGTGCATTGCTGTTCCAAAGTCAGCTGTAGTTTCTCTTCGGTGCCTCCGCTGGAGCTTCTACAATACCTGTCCTCTACAGCCGTGTTCTGTGTTTCCTGTTCGGCTTTACTGCCCCGACTTCAGCGCTTCACTACTGGAACTCGAGCTTCATTAGGAACTCTCCACACCTGCTGTTCTGAGTCACCATCTAACGGATCAGCTAAGTGCTTCAACATTATTGTTTCTATTGAACTATCGCTGTACCAGTAACCCACCTGCTGTGGCTCTGAGTTACTATCTAATGGATCAGCTAAGTTCTTCATTGTTATTGTTTCTACTGAACTGCCGCTGTACCAGTAATTCCCCTGCTGTTGCTCTGAGTTACCATCTAACGGATCAGCTAAGTTCTTCATCATTATTAATTCTATTGAACTGTCACTGTACCAGTAATTCACCCGCTGTTGCTCTGAGTTACCATCTAACGGATCAGCTAAGTTCTTCATCATTATTTTTTCTATCGAACTGTTGCTGTACCAGTAATTCATCTGCAGTTGCTCTGCGTTACCATCTAATGGAACAGCTAGTTCTTCATCAATATTGTTTCCCTTGAACAGTCGCTGCACCAGTATTCACATGCCGTTGCTCTAAGTTACCATCTGACGGATCAGCTAAGTTTCTACTGGTAATTTAGTTGTATCTCCTGGAACAGTCCCCGCTGTCATAGCGTTCCTGCTACTTTAGGCTCCACCTACTATTCTGCCATCACTCCTTCTGGGAACCACGACCTGCGGTAATAGGTGCTGCAAAGTCCTCTCCTAGGGGTCAATGGTGAATACCACCTACCGTTAGACTCCGCGCCCCAGTTCGAGCATCAGTTATTGCCAGATACACAGGACTCTTGATTTTGTGACAGTTATATTATGATGGGTAGAATACTATAGCATAATATAACGAGAAACACTGGAGAAACACTGGACAGGGTATGAAGCCATCAGTGTCACCAAACCCCAGGTAGATGTCAGTGTACCAGAGTTTTAGATCAGCTAATCATCAATTATGCCTTTAGCCATCAGCACCTTAGTGACCCCGATGGCAACCAGTGCACTAAATGTATAACCACACTATGTCCATACAGAATACTGTCATGTATAGTGCTATCAACTGATGTTAAAAAAGCATTTATGTGGTTAATCAAAATAAGATCAGAATGTCATAATTACGTGGATATAAGATCAAATAACACATTTTCTCAGCAGAGTGAGAAGCTGGCGTATAGCTATGGTAAGTGCAGAGCAGAATCAGGCCCATTGACCTGATATCTCAACTTCAACCTCCATCTCCAATAAAAAGGTTTGCGCATCATCCGCTGTAATAAAGTCTTTAGAATCTCAGCCATCAAAGATCCTCAAGCGTGCGGGGTACAGAAGGGCAAATTTCTTTCCTTTCTTCACTAATGTAGCACAAGCTGTGGATAACTCTTTTCTCGCTTTAGTAACTTCCGCAGAGTACTCTTAAAAAAGCAATAAACGGTTACCTTCCCAAGTTATAGAGCCTAGAGTCCTGGAGGCCGCCCAAAGAGCATTCTTGTGTATATAGTTGAGGCATTTAAAAATGACCGTGCAAGGGCGTTCGTTCATATTCACTCTTGGCAGACCCAAACTGTGCACACGTTCAATTTCAACATTGGTAAATTCTTAATTTATTCCCAAGATCCGGGGTAGCTCTTTAGAGCTGAAAGACAGAAGGGCTAAGCCTTTAACTGTTTCAGGCAAACCTACGAGACGTAGATTATTTCTCCTGGATCTATTTCCGTCCAACTTATTTAGCATTTATTTTTGAGTTTTAAGTAAAGAGGCTGCAAGAGTCTTCTGAGATTCAATTTCATGCATTTTTTCTCCAATGCGCAACTCATTCATTTGAACTTGTTTGGTGGTCTGTTAGATCTGGTCTTTAAGTTCTTGTATGGCTGCGGTGAGAATATTCACCTGTTGTAGCATTAATGGTTCCATAGTCTCCTTGATGGCCTAAACCTCAACTTCATAGGAGTGAGTTGGGGTATGTTTGTCCATCGACGTAGGATTGGATCGAAATGGAGAAGGGGGATTGGTGAACACACTTGTTGAAGTTAGGGGTGTGCACCGGCCACTTTTGGTGTTTTGGGTTTTGGGTTCTGATTAGCTTGAGGTTTTGGGTTCTGATTTGTTTTGCCAAAACATCCCACGTAAGGTTTTGGTTCTGATTTTGGGTTTTGGGTTCTGATTTTTTTTTAAAAAAGCATAAAAATGCTAAAATCCATATTTTTTTTTTTTCACTCCTACACTATTATTAACCTCAATAATATTAATTTCCACTAATTTCCAGTCTATTCTGAACACCTCACACCTCACATTATTGTTTTTAGTCCAAAAGGTTGCACCGAGGTAGCTGAATGTCTAAGCTAAGCGACACAAGTGGGCGGCACAAACACATGGCCCATCTAGGAATGGCACTGCAGTGGCAGACAGGATGGCAGTTTGCAAGAGTTTGCTAGAGGTGCAAGATGGAATTGTCCTTGGGCCCTCCCACCCACCCTGATGTTGTTGAAATAGGACATTCTCACTTTAAAAAAACAATCAGGAACAGTGAACGTAGTTTAATCTCTGGTACTAATATTTCTGGACTGCAGGAACAGTGAACGTAGTTTAATCTCTGGTACTAATATTTCTGGACTGCAGGACTATCTCTGATCGAGATCGTGGAGGAAATTGACGAGGAGGGTGTTGCTGGTGTGGATACAGCAGGAGCAAGGGATTTAGGTGTTCCTGGACTGCTGACAGTCCTAGCCACAGGTCCTGAACTAAACACTGAATTATGAAGGTTCTTCAGGTGATGTATAAGGGAGGATGTCCCTAGGTGGCCAAGATCCTTACCCCTGCTTATTTGAGCTTTACATAAGGTACATATGGCAATACATTTGTTGTCCGGATTGGGATAAAAATAACTCCAGACCGAAGAGGTGGATTTTTTGGTCTTCTGGCCAGGCATGACGATGGCCTTTTTCATCCCATGGACAACAACTGTTTCCCCCCCTGGTGCCTCATTTAAGATAACCACATCAGCATCCTCCTCGTCAAGTTCCTCCTCAACGCCAGCTACATCAATATCCTCCTCCCGGTGTACAACATTGACACCTTCTTTAGCCAAATCTGTAACTGGACTGTGGGTGATCCTTCCAGCATATGCAGAGGGCGTGCTGCAAATGGTGGAAGGAGCCATCTCTTCCTGTACAGTGATGGGAAGGTCAGGCTTCGCAACCACCAACACCCTTGGACTCGCCTTGGGGATTTGTGATGCCATCTCTTTAGAAGGCAGAGTTGTTTGCTGTGTTGTTGATGACAGCTTAACTCTCTTAAATTTTTTAGAGGGGGGGAGGAGGAGGGCTTAGATCCTTGGGTGAAGCTGAACCACTAGTCATGAACACGGGCCAGGGCCTAAGCCTTTCCTTGCCACTCCGTGTCATAAATGGCATATTGGCAAGTTTTCATTTCGCCTCAGATGATTTCAATTTTCTTTTTTTGCTAATTTTAGTGAACTTTGGCTTTTTGGATTTTACACGCCCTCTACTAGGAGAGGGCAGACGACGTTGATGGCATTTCATCGTCTGTGCCATGACTAGTGGCAGCAGCTTCAGCATTAGGAGGAAGTGGTTCTTGATCTTTCCCTACTTAATCCTCCAAATGTTTGTACTCCATTATAGTTTAATCTCTGGTACTAATATTTATGGACTGCAGGAACAGTGAACGTAGTTTAATCTCTGGTACTAATAATTCTGGACTGCAGGAACAGTGAACGTATTTATATATTGCAGTACTAATATTTCTGGACTGCAGGAACAGTGAACGTATTTATATATTGCAGTACTAATATTTCTGGACTGCAAGAACAGTGAACGTATTTTAATTTTGCAGTACTAATATTTCTGGACTGCAAGAACAGTGAACGTAGGTAAATATTGCAGTACTAATATTTCTGGACTGCAAGAACAGTGAACGTAGGTAAATATTGCAGTACTAATATTTCTGGACTGCAAGAACAGTGAACGTATTTTAATTTTGCAGTACTAATATTTCTGGACTGCAAGAACAGTGAACGTAGGTAAATATTGCAGTACTAATATTTCTGGACTGCAAGAACAGTGAACGTAGGTAAATATTGCAGTACTAATATTTCTGGACTGCAAGAATATATTGCACTAGAAATTTTTTTTATACTTTTTAAATAATTTTTTTATATTTTTTTAAAATTATTTTTGTATAATTTTTGTTTAATTTTTTTTTTTTTTTTTTGTATAATTTTTTTGTTATTTTTTTTTATTCTTTAAAATTTTTTAAAATAACTATGGACTTAGCAGAACAAAGCACAGGACACAGCACCACTGGACTCAGCAGGACAGAGCACTGGCCAAAGCACCACTGGACTCAGCAGGACAGAGCACAGAACAAAAGCACCACTGGACTGATCAGCAGGACAGAGCAGAGGACAAACTAACCACTGGATTAAGCAGGACAGAGCACAGAACACAGGAGCACCACTAAACTACAACCTCCCTCTTCCCTGAACTGAGCCCGAATGAAGATGGCGGCCGCAAGCGGCGAATTTATGCAATCCGAGTCTCGCGAGATCCGACGCGAGATTTGGACGTCATAGCTTCGGTTTGGTTTTTTTTGGCCGCCGGAAATACCCGAACAGTGCTCGGATCCCGTCGGATCCGCACTGTTCGGGTGGGCTCGGATTAGCGCAATCAGAGCCCGCTCATCTTTAGTTGAAGTATCGCTTGATTCTTTGCCACATGCTTTGTTGTTTTGAACCTCATTTCTTGCTCCTCTTTTACCTTCAGATTCAGTGCGCTGTGGTTTGCCACAAATGGATGAGTTAACAAATTTATCCATTGTAAATGAAGCAAATCCAAAACCAGTGTTTCAAGAAGACAAAATTAAATTAGTCCCATCTAGTATTAGACAGAGTGGGTATTAACCCCTCCAGATTGCATTTGAATGTTATATCTCAGGAGCTTGTTACGTGAAGGCGAGTAGATTACTTCTCTATATATTTAGTAAATACCAGATAATTGTCTTGAACTAAGAAAACACAACTAATTAATTGTAGATGATATTATGTGCTTTCTGGACAGACAAAAAATGAGTTGTAATAATCTTAATGGCCACTAGGTGGCAATCAGGTTCAGCATAACGATCTGCTGCTATAAAATATGTGTGCCATGAAATGGAATATGCACACTAGTCTCTGAGTGTAACACCTTTTTTGTGGGATATACTGTTTTATTTGTGTAAGACACTGTGACTCTGCAGCTTTGTGCAGGCAGAGAAAGTATACAACAGTAAGTAGTGTACCTCTGGTCCGGGTGAGTAATAGAGCGTCTTTAGGAGCAGATGTATTGCTCTGTAATCTTCCCAGCTCAGGTCTGTTTATATTCTGGGATTCAGCTCTCCCAGCTCTGATACCCAGTGCTATTGGCGCCAAAAGTTGCCCGGCCGCTCCTGGGGGTAAATGTATCAATGTCCGGATTCTTCAACTCCAGCGAGATCGGCGTCTTCAGTGCTTAAATTTAAAGCGGCGCTGCCTTGTAAAGGGAAGTTTCCCTTTACAAGGCAGCGCCGCTGTAAATTTAAGCGCTGAAGACGCTGATCTCACTGGAATTGAAGAATCCGGACATTGATACATTTACCCCCTAGTCTCCAAATGGCCGACCTCTGTTGCCAAATAAATGTTTCTGGAACAACGGGAGTCTGACCTGGGATGTATCCAGTCTCACAGCTGCAATATATATTATATAAGAGCAGCAAAGCCTGCAGGCTTGCCTAGTGTGAAAGCACCTCAATGGCGCCAAAACAAGCTCCTTTGTGAAGAGCAGGCTGCTGACGCCAGGGAGTCTAAACTGCGACTGTATCAAAGATCAACAGGAATATCGGTATCCCTATATGTTGCGGGATTGAAACCAGATGGTGGGTCATTTCAAGCTCTCTCTGAACTTCCCGTATTAGGTCTCATCAGTGTGTATGGACCAGAACTCTCATTAAAAGCAGCCGGCCTTGTTGGCTTGCAAGCCACGCCCCCTTCAGCTTAACTCTTAGTCCCCAACTTGAGCCTTCCTGCTTCCTTAGCACTATACTTACTGCACTATCTGCAATGATTGATTGCAGAGAGAAGCGCATGCTGACGCTCCTTTCTACAATCACTGTATATCAAATATCGTACAGACATAACTCTATTGCCAGCCACCTGAGACTCAGATTATAGAAGGGATCCTGAAATATAAATGAATTTTAACTGTAGTTTTCAATAAAAGGACATTTCATACATGTAATTGTTAATAAAATATTGAGTTAAATATTGAAGTGTAGCTTTACCTTTCTTATATAATAAACCACATTGTCCTTTTAGTGGTATTCCTCAAAGAGAGTAGGCTTAAAAATATATTTTAATTCAATGTGTTTAAGGGAATTTCACAATAATTATACAATTTTCAGCAGGAACAAGATTAATTTGCTTGTACATCACTGACTAAAGCTCTCAGTTCTCCTATTTTCCAGTTTAAATGTAAACCTTAAAAAACTCTGAAGCCAAGTTCAAGCATCAAAAGTTTAAGCTTCAAAGCGGAAGCAGAGTATTTTATTACTGTAGGACTTATGAGCCTTCAAGGGGTTTTCCTGTACGTATTTTGTAAAAAAGTTCATACAAAAATAAATCATGCTGGCAATTTTTTTATTTTTTATTCATCAATAATTTTTTTTAAGGCTTTAAAAGTAAGGAAGGGAGGGGTTCAGAAAAATGAAGGGAGGGGTTCAGAAATAAGAAATAAGAAAATGGGGGGGGGGGTGGGAGTACATAGTAGGCAGCAGATATAACAATGTATATCACGCTAAACAACATATGCACAAAAACATGTCAACAATATCTTACCAAATTGGGAGAAGAAACAAAGTGTTAAGGCTTAGCTCAGGCTTGGAGGTAGATCAGTAGGGGTCGGAGTAGGGAGGTTATGTAATTTCAGGGGGTGGATTAATCTAGAACCTTCACCATCCGTCGTAAATTCTTACCAAGCCATCCACTTAACAATTGGAGAAGACGGAGACATAGAGTAAGGAGTATCTAATGTCTCCATTTGAAAACTAAGGTGAATCTTTATAATAACTTTGTGGAGGGTAGGGGGCAGGACCGGATTAACCATAGGGCTAACTGGGCTACAGCCCAGGGGCCTATGGCATCCAGGGGGCCCTTGAAAGTGAGCACTTTCACTGCAGTCCTTCCGCAAGGAGCTGTAGTCTCCTTACTGAGGAGATCTCGTGAGTCTCACTTTCATGAGATCTCCTCAGTAAAGAGCGTACAGCGCGCCGGAGAAGGAGGTAAGTGGCGGGGGGGGCGGGGAGCTTGAATCACGGGGGGGGTGGGGAGCTCGGATCATGGGTGGGGGGCCTCACGGGGGAATGGAGGCCCCCTTAGCCCAGGGGCCTCCATTCCCTTAATCCGGCCCTGGTAGGGGGTAATAGCTGGGCTTGCAATTTTTTTAACAATTTGTTAAAGCAGTGGTTCTCAATCTGTGAGAGAGAGAGATGAGGAGACACTAGACAACTCTCCAAAAAGAAAGAGAAATGAAAGAAGATGGCTTGAAACAACAGTGAATTATCCAAAGGATGATGGACCAAAACTTTCCTCAGAGGTTCGAATGCTATAAGAATTTATCCATGAAGGAACAAGCACTGCCCTCCAAGCCTTTCAGTTCCTGAAATCCTTTCATAATGATTCCTTCTCAAAAATTTGAATAGCATACAGGATTTTACTGACAATCCCAGTCACGGTAGCTTCAGAGGAGAGAAGTTTTTCTAAAATAAAAATTATTAACAACTACCAAATGATATCTATGTAGCAAGAGAGGCTGGATTGATTGGCCATTATTTCCATCAAGAAGGAAGCAGCATCAAAATTGTAAACCATGATATGATAGCAGAGAATGCTGCAAGGAAGTTCAGGAACGTGGATTTCACAAATAAATCAGCTGCATCTTGCTTGAGAAAGGATCTTTTTTGAGGTATTTCTTTAATCTGTTTTCTTTATCGATTATTAGGATATAGAAGAAGATTTGATGACATTTTAGGTCAAAGTTATTAAAAAATGTAGAACAATTATAAACTGTTCTACAACGTTCACCAATGCATGTAGTTTATTTTATATATTGTTTTCTTGCAAGTGCTCAAAATACCTGTTAGATGAAACTATTGGAAACTTTTAAGTCATAAAGGATTTGTTTTTTTTAAAAAATAAAAATGTTGTGAGTGTACTTACTTATCCTCTTTGATGCAAAACAGAGATGACTCAGCAGTGATCATGATTGGCGAGATTCTCTATTACAATAATGCATAAAAAATGCCATATAATATAACTATATTATAATTATACAACTAGACACTATCAATATTCAATCTACAACAGCTTCCTTTGAAGTTTGTAGTGTCTAGTGTATGACAGGACCTTTAATCAGGTGGCTAGTGCATGGCAGGACATCAGATCTGGTGTCTAGTGTATAGCAGGAGCTCCAATCTGCTGACTGTGTATGGCAGGAATTTCAATCAGGTGGCTAGTACACTGCATTAACTCCAATTTGGTGGCTAGTATATGACAGATTCCCTTGCTCCCCGTAATTTTCCCACCATAGCCCAAGCAACTAGGCTTGCCAATAATTTCAGGAGAAAGCCATTTGAGGCTATCTGCAACATCTAACAGAGCTCCCAGCAAGAGTCCTGATTTGTTAATATAGTAGAATAGAAAACTGTCTATACTGTGAAACTATAATAATATCAGAGGATAAGGAGCTGTAAGCTGGAAGATACTGCCAGAAACCAGTGGCTCTCCACATCACGAATGATTAAGTGGTTGAGCAGATGCTGAGAGAATGGAGGTAGAAAGAAGTCCTGGAATTACCAAGGTTTATACTGATGGCCTCCCCTTACACCAATGATCTCACAGGCCCCTAGATATGTGTCGGATGCTCCCCTGAGGGTAGCCCTAGATGAGGCCCACTTTACATGCTTATGTAGAAATACACATGTGAAAGGTTAAAGTGATTAATGAGGCATAAAAAGATGGATGTGTAAAGGCATGAGATATACACATTGTGGGATTTATATAAATAGGCGGTAAAACATGGTCAAATATTATTGAAACTAACATGATGTTTTATCAAGTAATTTATAAGATAAAAATATGTTACTTTAGATGTCAGTCACACACTTAATGAATCCCTTAGGTTTATATGTGCAATTAAATGCTCATTTATTAGATACATGTAGATGGAGCAAAAAGCATCTTGCTGAAAGTAATGACGGCCACCTAAACTATGCCACCTTAGAGCCACAGCCTAAAAGACTCTCCTGAAACCTACTTAACAAGGGATTTATCTCAATGTGCGCAATCTTCATGAAAATGCTCAAAGTTTTGGTATGAACAAATTGTTAGCCTCACTTATTTAGCGTTCTCTCTTTTTCTTTGTTCCTTAAGACTCATATACACACCAGGAGCTAAATGTATTAACCTGCGTTTTTGCAACACGCCGATATCCTGCAACATTGATAGCTAAATTTAAAATGGAAATGTTATTAAAGGCAAAACATTGCTTTAGTCACATTGCCGTTTTAAATGTAGCCGGTAGTGTTGCAGAATATCGGCAAATTGCAAAAAGCGCAGGTTAATACATTTACCCCCAGGTCTCATTGCAGCATTGGCATTAGGGACTGTAAAAGTGATGATAAATAGTCTGGCAGCAAATAAGAATGAATCAACAGCACTCTGATTTGCTGCCAAACTGTCACTGTACTGCTGAGGTTAGTCTTGTGTGACATGTTCAAAACCTCAGTCTGTGTGACTAGTTTCACAGCCACTGCCTGGGAGTCACGTCATCCCCTCCACAGGAAAGGTAACTAAGTAGTGATAATAATACAGATAGGGTCCTAGAACCGGGAGAGGAGGGATGTGCTGCAGAGAGGGCTGAGGGCAGATATGTGCTAGAGGTGAGGTGTGGAGGGAATGAATGTTTTGCAGAGCTGAGTGGGGGGGGGGTGGTAATGTATTTCAGGGGAAGGATGGAAGTATGAAATGCAGAGGGGAGTAGTGCCAAATGTACCAAATAGGGGATGGGCATGGTACGCCCCCTATGTGATGTGGTCATACCCCTCCACATTCTGCTTTCCACATAAGGATTTTTACATGTTGAGACATATGGCGTAACTGCACTGAGGTTTCTATTTTCCTGTAGTAAATTACATGCAATTTCCATTTTCAAACCAACTTACCGTTTTAATGCAACTCCTTCAAATAAGTAAAAACAACAATACTACAGCGCACAGCCAATATACAACATTGAACAATATAATTGTAGCATGTATAGTAACATACAATGTTGAACCACATATATTTATTCACATATCTCAAACGGACTTATCCTTTCTTGTGGGGTCTGCTGCATATGGAGATGGACTATTCTCACCACACTCGATTACAGATTTTTCCCAGGATTGGATACAGAGACTTATAGTGAGATCCTCAAGTGTGTACATATATACTCTATATATATTGTGGTTCAACATTGTATGTTACTATACATGCTACAATTATATTGTTCAATGTTGTATATTGCACATTTTAGTTCTATATATATGTGAGTAATTATCTCCAATCATACCATTTACAAATTGGCTGTGCGCTGTAGTATTGTTGATTTTGTGTAAACTTAGGAGGCTGGGAACCTCCACTTATAGCAGCACGTCAGTTTATTAGTTATTATAGAGTTGGTGCGCAGTGGTCATATTTTTGTCCTTCAAATAAGTACAGTCTACTAATGTGGCCCCCGAACAAAAAAAGTTTGTCCACTCCTACCATAGAGGAAAATTGTGCCTATTATTTTTTACTATAACAATTAATTGTTTCATTCAGTACAGGTCTCTTGAAACGGAAAATAGGTTGGAAAATAAGTTGCAGCCCATTGCATATCTAGGAAAAATGTGTTACGTGGGGAGGTTTAAAGTCAAATTCCAGACACGTAAACAATGCTGCTAAGTGAATAGCATGAAAGGTCACACAAATTAGTAAACAAACAAAATAGAAAAGGTGGATACAATAATGTTTATTATGCAGAAAATGGATAACTATGTAGTAGAGATGAACAAAGTTTTCAAAGTAATTAGCAAAATTTTAGCCTCATTCTGCCTTGGGACACAATGTTTTGCACATAAAGTGTTGCAGTGTTCCCAGTCCTACCCCAACCACACCACTAGGCAAAATAATTTGTCCCAGGTATATTCATACACTATAAGTTTCACAAAACGCAAATTTACAAATACAGTTTGGAATGTCATTCCATAGAAGGTTGAAAGAAAGCCAAACTCTCTTCTGTCTCTTTAATCCAATGTGAGAAAAAGAAAAGACGATGCAGCTACTCACTATGAGCTCCCTCCACTGAATGAATTTTACCTGGAGTGACTGAAAGTCTCATTAGCTGCTCAGCCAATCACATTTTTCCCACACTATGTGCTTGTGATTGGCTAGCAGCTAAGGGAAGCTTTCCCTTTCAATTCAGTGAAATATCAGTAGCAAAAGATAGAGTATTATTAGGCAAGTGGAAAGTACTGACCGCCTGTATAATGTAATGCAGGCAGTGGGTCCGGCCATTGCCGCTTTAAAAGCACCATTTTCAGTCAGACCGTTACAAGTGACGTCACTTCTGGCTGTAGATATTCGGGAACATCGCTTTTAACATGTGGAGGTTATTAAAACTGCCGAATATACTAAAAGTCTATTATATGGTAAGTGGATATTTCCCCCTTGTAGCTTTTATTCTCATCGTTATTATTTAGCTGTTCTAAAGTGTGTCGGGCATATCAGTGCCGTTAAAGTGACTACTACCAGTTTTGCAGCAGTCAGTGTGTTATAGATAGGGTATAAAATGTGTAAGAAAAGGCATGAGCACTGTTTATACAGCTATGTAATGTACATAGTCTGGGCTAGTAGTAGTCACAGAGAGCATCCACAGATGTATTTACCTAGCATAAACCAGAAAGAATGAGTGCCCAAGGGCCTGTAAGACCCTATATCATACAGCTATGGAAATATAGCTCCACTTAACAGAAAACCACCTAACAAGAAGGAAATAACCAAAGGTTGCCAACTTCTATAACTGATAGAACTCTGTACTTGTAAGAAAAAAATCATTGAATCCTTTCAATACTATATTCATTTTTTCAATATTGTTGAAATTTTTAAATATAATTAAAAGTGATCATATTTAATCCTGAGATTGTTCATCATATCATAAATATATTTGCTTGATTTAGTAACAGTTCATTGAAAGTAAATGGCAACATGTGTCGCCTCTGTATATATATATATATATAAGTGCGACACATTTTATTCTCTTACAGCTCCACTTAGCATGCTTGAAATTTACATTTTACATAATAGAAAAATTACAGCTGCATATAAAATCGCTGTCACCATTGACACCTTCACAAGCTCAGTACTGCCATTTGGCAGGGCAGTTTTGGTAGATGTTTTTGGAAGGAGGGCGGTTGTAGGAGCCATTGTCGGAGGAATGAAAAGAGCTGCTTGGGCTGTGTTAGATATATCTGATTGCTGAGAAACTTTATCAATGGCAACTATTGCAAAAAATAGGACAGTTCCATTTGCTATAACAATGTTTTCTGGTACAAATGTGAATGTTTCACTTGATCCAGCAGGTTGTGGAGTGACACTGGTCATATTTACTTGAGTTGATCCATCAAAATCGTCCCTGAGATCTTTGGGATTGACACTCATTCTTAAGTCGTAGCGTGAAGCTGGAAAGACAAATATAGCAAAGCCAGAATTAGGTGAAATTATTTACATCAATCATTTTCTATAAATTGTACATACGCAGTATAATTTTTGATGGTGATGCAGTCATACGCTTTTTATAATACCTTTGTTTAGTGAGTGATTGAAAGCTGTGGTAGGTCTGACTCTCACCAGTTACCACATAAATTGCCCATCTCTGTTATCAGTAAAACTTTTCAAAGCAGTTTTGTCAAAGAAAAAAACTGATGCTGTTGTGCATAAAAAAAAGACAGTGCTGCTGTTCCTGATACACTCATCTCAGAGCGTCTGATCAGCCATTTTTCTGCATCAATGTGTCACATCTCCCGAAATCCCACAAACACAGATCTAGTCATTAATTGAGGATCCTCTTACTGCTTTGGAGTTTCCACCTCTTCATAAGTGTTGTTTGTCACTGGTAAATAAGGATCCCCAGGGCCGCCGAGAGGGGGGGGGAGCGGGTACATTTTACCCGGGCCCGGCCATGTTGGTGGCGGTAGCTGGAACGAAAACGCGTTGGGTGAACACTGAACACTTAACATAATTGACTCTCGCCGGCTGCCATGCACTTCCGCATTTGCGGTCCAGGTGCTTCCAACAGCACCTAGGAAAGTCGACATTGGGGATCACCGGCTCTGGACAAGAAGAAAAAACTCTGTTCTATTAGCAGCACTAGAGGAGGACACTGCAGGGAATGCATTAGGGTAAGATCCAGATCATAATACTTTTTTGTGCTCCCACTGCAATGTGCCTGCCAACGAGTTATTTCATCCAACTCAAGCAATCTGAAAAGAGCTATAATCACTAACCCACTGTGTTATCCATGTGGTATATCAATTACCTGTGTCATATCTCTTGTATGTTAATTTTAATCTTCATTTTATATCTCAAATTACAACACATACTCCACAATAAGAAAATCAATGCAACTCAGTGAGGTTACCTATATCTGCGCTTCTTGCGCTTAAGGGAAATCTTTCTTTTCATGATGTCAGGCTTCGAAGAGCGCTGTTGACTCAGGATGCTCAGAATCCACTGACTGATATTAACGCCACTGAACTAGGAGGTGTGGAGTCTAATGTACCCCTGGTGTTCACCAGGGACCCCCGCAAGGAGGTTTGGGCTTAGCTGCAAAAGGTACGCAAGTTGGCGGCCCTCCTAGACAGTTACAAGAGTAGTGATACAGAGTGGTCAGAACGGTCCGGGTCAAACCAAACAGGAACAGGCGGTACCGAAGGGTGATCAACAGAGTAGTCAGACAGGCCGAGGTCACATGGATAGGACGATTCGCAAAATCCAGAATAATGGTCGACAAGCCGGGGACACAACAGATGCAAACAGGCACAATCCAGAAGAGAAGTCAGAGGAAGCCGGGTCAGAACCAAAACAGGAGCAGGAACATACAATAATGCTGGAGAACAGGAGACTGATACTCTGGCACCCTAATGGTACCAGAACAGGTTTAAAATAGAGGCAGCCGAGCTGTGATAGGAGGAGGAGAGGGGCAGTCAAGCACACTGACCATGGAAGCAAGGAAGTAATTTTAAATTTATCTTTTATATAATAAAAGGATCATTCTGATCACTTTCAAAATTGATGTTGACAAAACAATTGCATAGCTCCCTTGTATTCTAGACAACCAACATCAAGTAGTGCATACTATATACTGCATGAACCAATGTTGATAATTTGCTTGGAATGTCTACAATATACTTTAAGAATTATGATTTTATTTTTAAATCCAAGTTGATAGAGAAATTCATTTGACTGGAACATGTCATGTCTCTTAAAACAATATATTAAAGATAGAGATGTGAACAGTGGAAATAAATATGTATTGCAAGTATGATTACTTCAAAGCCAAACATTAAAGAGATTATTTACAGACAAATGTTAAAAAATGGTCGAAACCTAAGACTAGTTCTAAATTTGTAAACAGGGATTTTCCCCAGAGGGATCCCATAGCTACTAATAAATGGAAAAAGGTCCCAACGAGAGGAGAATTTACTCAATCTAGCCCTAAAGTAAATAAACAGGTTCATTTTGAACCTATACTTAGGAACAGATTCTCAACTCTGTCTGTCTCTGACAGTGATACGGATGATTTTTTATCCCCGGGCCTGTCAAACAGAGAGAGATCATTACATCACAGATCTCACTTCAAGGAAAATAGAAGGGTAGCTTCCCCCTTAAAAAGGAGATACACAGACAACGAGGAAAACGAGGGGGAGTTCAAAACTTACAAAAGAAGGTTCCTTTAAATTCCAGTGATATTTTAAGAACTAAAGGAATATTTAATCTTTCCCAACATATATTGTCTAAATCAGAAGTTTCGGTACTCAAAAGAGGGCTATCTTTTACCCCTACTAAACATCCTTACAAATTCCAAATGTATGTAGACGTACATAAATTTGTACGCTAGTTGACACTTAAAAGGCATTTTGCCAGGAGTGATACGGCATGTCTCCAAAACTTTGAGTCATCATCCAAATCTGGTCTTAAATTAACATCTAAGTTTTATCCGTTGGAGTCAAAAATTAATCATATACATATCTTCCAGGATTTGGTTATTCAAGATCTATGACATTCTGACTATAAGACCAAGTATAAAGGTAATTTGACTATACATGAGAAACGAGCATTGAAGGAATTACAGTCAAATAGTAATATTGTCATTAAACAAGCTGATAAGGGGGGGGGACATGGTAATTCTTAATCGCTCGGATTATGTGATGGAGGCTAATAGACTTCTGGGGGATCAGCTATCTTATTTACAATTAGAACGTGACCCTACTCAGGATTACGTTACAATACTACGTGAGATATTATCCAAGGGCCTCCATACTAATATTCTAAATAAGGATGAATTCCAGTTTTTGTATACTTCCTGCCCTATTACCCCCATTTTTTACTACCTCCCTAAAATACATAAGGATCTGAACAAACCCCCAGGGAGACCGATAATATCGGGTATTGATTCCCTAACGTCTAACTCATCTAAATATGTAGATTTTTTTCCTCAGGAAGTATGTTAGTACTCTAGAGTCTTATCTGAAGGATACAAACAGTATCCTACAGATATTACAAGATTTTGTTTGGGATAATTCTTCTTTTCACTGGGTCACGATTGATGTCCAATCCCTCTATACCTCCATACAGCATGAGAAAGGTATTGAATCATGCAGGGAATTTTTAGATCGAGATGATTCTATTTCAGCAGAACACAAAAATTTCATCTGTGATCTTATTCGTTTTATTTTCTCCCACAATTATTTTAGCTTTTTGGACACCTTTTACCTCCAGATATGGGGCACGGCCATGGGAACTACCTTTGCGCCCAGCTTTGCCAATCTGCATATGGGCAGTTGGGAAGCTAAATATATATACCAACCTAATCCCTTTTTCAGATAAAATTAAACTGTACAAACGCTATATTGACGACATATTGGTAGTCTGGAATGGTACTTGTGAGGAGTTCGATGAATTTTTGCAGTATATTGGTAACAACGAATACAATCTTAAGTTTACTGCTAATATAAGTAAGACACAGGTTGAATACTTGGATCGTATTTTGACATCAAATGACACTAAAGTCATCACAAAATTTTTTATAAAACATGTGGATACTAACAGCTATCTACACTATAAAAGCTGCCACCAAAAGAAATGGAAAGATAATATCCCCTTTTCCCAGTTCAATAGAATAAAAGAAACTGTAGTCAGAATGCTGACTTTGAGAAACAACTTGATGTTTACTTGGATCGTTTTAAAGAAATTGGATATCCGTATCAATTACTTGATGAGGCTACTAACAGAATCAGAAATCGGGGTCGGATGGAAACATTACAGTATACAGCAAAATGTGATAAGAGGGATATGGTACCCTTTATCACAGAATTTAACAGCGGCAAGAACCTGGTTAAATCAACATTGAATAAACACTGGGGTATTTTATTAAGAGACCCAATACTATCTAAGATCCTCCCAGAGAAACCAACTTTAATATTCCGAAAAAATCTGAATCTAAAGGGTCTGATAGCTCCTAGTTAACTCATGAAGAATATCCCGTCAAAAAAAACCTTGTTCTATTGTCAGATAATATAGGCTCAGTGAGGTGTACTCATTGCAATGTTTGCAAGTACATGAATCCAACCAGAACCTCCTTTTATAATCAGTAGGCAGTTTAACGTTAAACAACATCAGTTATTTATATGTTAGAATGCTCATGTAAGTTAAAATATCTGGGCAAAACTAAGCGCCCGCTTAAATTGCGTATTCAGGAACATATTCGTAATATTAAAAATGGAGTACAGAGTCATTCTGTCTCCAGACATTTCGTGCATAAACACAGTGGCGATCCCAAACATCTTAAATTTATGGCCTTGGAAAAAGTCTCACTAAACTCAAGAGGAGGAGACTTACAACGTAAACTTTCCCAAAGGGAAATGTTTTGGATTTTCCAATTGGGCACTTTAATACCCACTGGTTTAAATGAGAACTATGAGATAGCCCCTTTTTTATAATAATATTCCTTTTTATAATAATATCCTTTTATATTTTTTATATAATAATTAGTTTTTTAATGTTAACAATGGTGCCTTTTTGATGTTCAATTAACTATGCATATTATTTTTCCACACCTTGATTTATGACTTATTATAGTTGGGTTATTAATGATCTACAGAATTCATTGTCTGCACTGTTATATGCTCGCGAGGTTATCACTGAGCATGATATATGTATTCATCAACCTTTATTAATTGATATGCCTTCAGTAGGCTAATGTTCGTTCATCATTAGCCATCTTATATAGATTCACTTTTACAATCTTGGTATATATGTTTCTACCAGAATATGTTGTTTTATATCACTTATAATTTTCCATGCATTCCTGCACAATGTTGCACTTTAACACAGAGCCTTTATGAATATGGAAGGTAGCATAGTCTGCTCATGGATCATATATATTACATCCATGATGCTTGGCATATGGGTCGTGAACCTTATGCCCTTGTTTCATTTGTATTATGTACTATCCCACATTGCTATATATTTTTTCTAAGTATCTACTAGTAATGCCCGCAGAGTTTTATTTCCATACACCTTCTCTGTTAATGGAGTGTTTCCTTATTGTTCGTGCAAATAAAGTTATTTTCACGCATGTGCGGGGAGTGGCGGTCTCTGCGCATGCGCCAGTATGGCGCGGCCTTCTGTTATAAGGCCAGGGATTTATGGATTGAATGTTCATTATTTTCTTGCTCCTGAGGAAGTCTCGTTGTATCGAGACGAAACGCGTTGAGCCACGATTTCTACCAGCGCCATTCTCAGTACCTCATGTGAGTTACTATTGTGCTATCTTTTTAATAAATTGTGACTATATTTTTTACATTGTATTCTTCCATGCCAATCTCATTCATTACCGCCATTGGGCGAGATTCTGGCAGAGGAATTGTTTGATCGCTCTGATATGAGTATGTCACTTACCATCTGAGAAATTCTGCGGCCTTCTGAAAATCTGGTACGCAGACAATATATATCTTCTATATTTAGATGTGCACATTTGAACATTTGTGCTATATAACTCACTTTATTTGGGTCTATTATCTGATCCACTACATCTATTTTGGTGGAGGATTTGTTTTACACATGGTGTAGTTTATTATACTACAATACTACACTATATTTGCTTTTTTCTGGTTTTCATGCATTGTCGCTACATTTGATGGAGATTGGGAGGGACCACCTTTGATGAGGAACCCCTATTCTACCAACTTATCTTTGATTAAGTCCTCACGTTACGCAGTATATTACCTTTTCCCATTATATATCTGATATTACACATTGGGGCGCCCTGCCTGTTCTTTTGTTGCAATATATATATTTATATATACATACACACATATAGACACACACACACAGCTGGCGAACCTGGGTTGACTAGATTTCAGCTGTCAAAATTGATGGTGTAAGGAAAACTGCACCTGGTACAATTAATGGTCACTTATTTATTACATAATACAATTACATACCATTTCCTTCATCCATATTGTCACCAGTTGCTGTCCAGGACAGAATAATTGATCCATTTTCTATTCTTGCATCCAGATCTGTTATCTTGTCAGGCTTATAGATGTCTACTGGGACAACTGGGGGGACATTTGACACGTCAAATGCTCCACCTGAAGCTGTCCTACTGAATTCACCCAGGTTTATGTCATCATCCACTGCTGATCTCGAAGGATTCAATGTTAAAATGCCTGCAGTTAGATCATCTCTATGTTAATTCTTAGAAATATAATAATTCCCAGTTATATAACCACCTTGAACATTTGAGATGAGAAAAAAAAACTTTTTTTTAATTTAAAGCATATATCCAAAACATACTGTGCTTTTAGAAAAATTGCATTTAAAAGAACAATCATAACTATATTTCAAATTAAGGAGAAATATGGACACAGTTTGCTGAAAGATTAAAGAAGAATAGAATAGAATTAATATGTGGAATATATAACTACAAAGCAGATGACATAGACAGAAACAAAATCCTATATCACATGAAGCACCCAGAGGAAAAGAAAATACCAAAGTACTAACACTCAGAACAAAAGTTCGCTGAAAAAAACGCTGAAAACCAGCAGTTGAATCAGTTTCAAAACCACCAGATTTGCTAAAGGTCAAACCACCAGTAAAATGGCTGAAAACTAGTTTCACAAAGCACAACTTTACAAATCGACACCCCAATTTTTAACATGATCAAAACACAAACAAACAGTTTAACAAACAGCCTAGAAAACAACTAGAAAAGCAACCATAAAAAAGATCTGCTTACTGTTTGAGCTATCTTGCCATTCAGAACATAAGAGGAGGCGCCATTGACATATTAATTATGTATTAATAATGTATAATGTTAATTAGAAATGTGTGCAGATCTCTGTGTTTTGGTTTTGATTCTATAACCATCTTCATGTTTTGTTTTTTGTTATTCCAAAAAAATCTTCATGTGTTTTGGTTTTGGATTAAAAAAAATAGGTAAAATTATGCAATTTTGAGCTGTTTGTGCTCCTACATTACTATTCTTAGCATTAACATTCATTTACAGTCTGTTTTCTAATGATCTCTTTACAACTATCAACCTTTTCAGCAATTTTGGCCAAAGGCTGCCGCACGCTGGCCTGATGAAATTAGTGACAGAGCAGTAGTATAAATATGTAGTTTAATAAAAGATACAATCCCTATAAAACATAGTGGCATAACAGTGTACATAACTTGTGGCATTGCACCTTTATACTACCTCTTGCTTCAGTTGGTGGCATGGCAGGTCTTTTTTTTTTGCTGCAGTGATCTACATGTGGTCGCTGAATGCCGAAGATGCCCAGAATACTTATGGGCCATACACAGCATCTCTTGCAACGACCTCTAATTTTTGAAGAAACTGCACCACCAAGTTTATTGTGTGTGCAAAGCATGGTACGCGTTGAAATTCGCCCAGTCGTAATGCACACACAGCGTTTGCTCCATTACCAGCAAAGAGGAATCCTTTAGAGTGTCTTAGCAGGGAGATTTTTTTTCTATGACATTCCTAAGTTTTTCCAATAGATGGACACTGGTATGTTTCTTTGTGAAACCAGCGATACAAAGAGTAGCTTGCATGTGAATGACCTGGCATTGTGTGCTAGCACTGCTTTCCTGAAAGGATGAAGAGGATGATGATCAACAACCAAGTTTTGTGTGCAAAGTATGCTAAAAACCTTAAGAAGTATAGTGGCAGAGCACTGGCTAATAGGATGATTATTTTAAAAAAGTATATAAAATAAGGTGGACTGTACCCATTAGGAGAAGTTTTTTCATTTTTTGTTTTGTATTAAAGCTGCACGTCAGGCTCTATTCGGTAGTCATATTGTAAGATTGACATTCTGTGGGATGATTGTGAAGAACTTGGAGGATATAGGTTATTAACTTTCTCCTAATGAACCCAACATCTTTTTACCACCAAATGTTGTGATTCGCTATATTACCTTTATTGGCAGCTACCTCCTGATTATTGCGATGGATTCTTTTTCATTCGGCTGAGTGTGGGAGATTTCTCCTGGAACTGGGAGATTGATTATCTTTATAGAGACATGGATCCATCAATGGTATGCTCTATGCAAGTTATGCATCTGGATATAGACATGTTTTACCAATATGTTTTTGTATGATTATGATTTTTATTATATGTGTTTTTCAGTATTATGTATTATTAAATTTGAGAATTTTGCACCTTTTGTCTATACCCTTTCTTTACCTTTTGTGTATGATCCACGATTAATAAAGGGAGGTGTCAAAGCGCTGACACTGGTTTGTTTTTTTTTCATTTGTGTTGAAAGGTCGGCAGCCTTTTTTGTGTTAGCAGCCTGACCCCCTACTTGATGTGTTTCCCTTATCAGGGAATACATATATTTGTTGTTATTATTTTTTTATTTTATATTTTATATATATTTTTTGGATATTCATTTTAGTTTTTTGGTCTCTTACCCTCTGCGACTGATTTTTTTGTGTTTTTTTTCTCTTTAAACAGAATGCCTACAAATTACAAAACTCTACAGTGCTCAAAACGTTTTAACAGGTAGCGATAAAGTGTTAAAAAGAGAAGGTTGTAAATGTCAAGAATAATTCATCCTCATACAAGGAAAGGTTATATTCTCAAGGGCCAGCTTGTATGCCTGTGATATTGGGCCTATTGCAGATCCTAGATGCCAATGACTCCATCAAGTCATTTGTTATGCAAATCTGCATAACAGTCGACCTTGAAAGTACATTTATTTGAGAATATTTCTCATAATGTGCCAGGAAACCCTATCAAAGGTCTTTTTAGCATGTAGAGACACCACCATAGCTGGGGTAGAATGTTTGTTAGCTGTAGAAATTAAGTCTATCACCCTCCTCATGTTATTTACGGCTTGGCGGTCCGGAACAATGTATAAGTCAACGATGCCTCCTCTTATGTTCTGAATGGTAAGTTGGCTCAACATGTTTGAACTTTTTTTTGTTATGGCGGTTTTGATGGAGGTTTTGACCAGTGGTTTAGCTGTTTTCAATCTACCACACAATACCAGGCATTTTACAAAACAGCCTCAAACCGCCCTATAGTAAATGCGGTGTTTTGGAGCCCTAAACCACCGGTAATGTGTGGCAGATTAAAACTGCCACCAAACACGATTTTTAGTAAATCAACCCCTCGGTCTTGTTTTTCTCTTAGGAGTTTATATTGATGAGGCGGTAGCACCTCCTTTGTTGCTGTATATCAGCGTACATAGTAAATTGAAAAATTATTAACCACTTATATAAGGAAATTAAATATTGATGCTTAAATAAAAGGAAATCTGGTGCGGTGGTATAACCTTCTGTTTGAATAACAATGATAAGCATGGTAGTGAGACAGATGTTTACGAATTATTAAAACCCAGTCACTTAAAATTAATCAGTAGGTCAAAACCAAACTCTTTCCTGTGAAAGATCTGACAACTTTTTTCACTTTTTCTCTTTACAGAACGAAATGATGTCGTCAATGAAATAGGCAAATTGAGAGCACATTATAAACAATGTATCATTGCTTGGTATGAAAGGTTTAGAATGCAGTTAAGAATATATATATTTACTTCCATAAAGTGCACAGTTATCTTACCATTTTCTGTGTATCCTGGAATATAAAGTGCACGGCTCTGGCGTATTGCCAAGCGGCTTTTACCCTTTACACCTTCAACACGAACCTTTAGACTGTATCTTCCATTTATTTTAAATGCAGTGAAGTACCTTGAGTATACCCCATCATTCTTTACAATATCAGCACCTTGAAGTTAGCACAGGAAGAAAAAAAATCAAGATCATCATTGAGGTTCCCATTAAGTTTACAGCACAAATGGTTACTGGTAAGTAGCAGTAATTGGTGCAGTTTACTGCATAGAGGGATATTTTCTCTTGAAGTTAAAGATTGTGTGTCAGCAATGAAATAGAATTGTCCAGTTTTGAATAGAAGGATCAGTCAGGTGTTAAAAGCAAAGTTGGGGAGGGGGAAATCCGATCAATTACTCAAACGCAATGCAGTAGACGAGAGGCAGAGGAAGGCAGGAAAATAAATTGACAATCCCACAGCATATGAGTGACAGCTCTTGAGCCCATTTATGTACTACCATGTGATAAGGTGATTTATGCTGCATAATAAAATGATGCAATAATGTTATTTGCGCTGCCAAGTGCTCATAAAGTGAGAGGCAAGACACTGTAAATAAATCATTATTATTTATTTATCAAAGAAGACGCAATCCCTATTCTTTTCATAAATGGTAACTGCACATGCAGGTTTTAAGCCAAATACATTACCACCACCCTCACTGCTACAGACAAGCATGGGATTACATAACTTGGGACTTATTTATAAAAAAAATACAAAACATTTTGCATGTCATGTGATGCGGACGCATCGCGTGTCTTGTGATGCGGCCGCCGGTAATATTCAGGAAATATTGTATCCACGGGGGGGCGGCAGGTCCAAACAGCTGTCGGACTGAGCGGCCCCCCTGCGCCTCGGCCCAGCGCGCCCCTGGTAGTGGGTCCCAGGAGGCACCAGAGGGGTATAGCTGCACCTTCCTTGTCACCAATTTCTACATCAATGTAATTAAAGCTGTGACCTCCAATTTTCCGAAATCAAACTTATTGTCTGTCGCTATTTGCTATGGGCCTGATTCATCAAGGAACGCCAAGCAAAATTATTGGGCCTTTTTTAAAAAAAACGCACATATAGCGGGCATATGCACGTTCGTATCCAACAAGGAGCGGATGTAAAGATATGTCTGTTAATGAATATGGTCTAGGTCCACTCTACTCTAACAGACAATGCACTGCAGGATACATCCAATACATATGTGGAATATATAGTCACAATGCATTTTTCCCGTTGCTCCTGATTGCAAATACATGTTTTAATAAGCATACACAGCCGTCATCACAAGTAATCTGCACAGACCTGTAGCTGGTGCAAGTGAAACGAGTGAAAATCAAATACCTTTGAGATGCCCAAAGCATGAATCGAATGCTACTGTATGCACTCGAACTTGGCACATCCTGTACATTGACTACATGCATACGCCCAATCCCCTCCCTGTTTCAAACCTGAAAGTTTGGAAATGTTGGCTAATACAGAGGGAGTGAGTTTAGGAGGAGAGGTAAAACTGGGTGTTATTGAACCTTCTGCACTAGAAAATTTCTAATATCAACTATGGTGTCCGATTTAGATTCATATGTTTATGCATTTGTTGGTATCTCATTTCTTTATCTAACAGGATATCAATATTTGTATTAATCAAAAAGGGTGCTACTTCCTGTAGTATATACATCTAATAGACAAAAAGAAAGAATAAAGATACTAACAGTGGTCTAGATTGCATAAATATGTGAGATCAGGTAGACTAAATAGCGAGTAGTTTTTGATAACATATAATAGGTGTAGACCTCTATTGATCTCAGATTATTTAGCCGATCAATGTTCAATCATTGTTCCATAATTATAAATCAAGTCTGAGGTCATTATCCTAACTGTAAATGCATAGGATTGCTTTTGCAATAGCGCTTTAAATTACTGATCGTTTGATGATCTATACGCTTTGAGCTAACAATGAATATCTAACTGAGAGTAGAATCCAATTGCAAAGTTCAAACGAGAGTCCTAAACCTAATTCTCCTGAGCATTTCTAATCCACTTGTTCTCTAAAAACCTAACGTAGCTTCATCTCTACAAGTGCGATTATGTTAAAGATGCTAGTTTACTACCAAAAAAGGTAAAGTTAAGGACAATAGTGTACAACTGATCCTTGTGGTATGGGAGGATAAGGTATCATTACAGGAAACCCTAAATGATCAACAGGAAAAGAATGATGAAAACTATGAGAGAGCAGTACTGTAGATGCAATGGGAATGGAGTATTTAAAGAAGCAGGGATAGTATACAATGTAAAATGCAGAGAGAAATGCATGAGGAGGATACGAAAAAGGCCATTTTGTGAAGTTCCAGTGATAGAATCTTGGAGTTCTGGTTTTGCTTTGTCATTCCACACTGTATTTGAAAATTCCCATTTCACAGAATAAAACTTATATAGCGATAGTAAATGCATTCTGTTGTGTGGTATGGATTTGGTAGGACGGTTATATTGTTAGACAGGTAGAGAGGTTAAAGATCAGTAGAATGCACTCTAGGTTATTACCTGCTCCATTATCCAGAAGTTGTAGAACAGCAGATGCTCCAGTCACTGGTTCAATAATTGCAGTTACATTTGCTCCTTTCACAGGTAACAATCCTTGACTTACTGTCGCATACACAATCATTGGATTAGGGTAACTGTTTGTGACTGTATTCATATGGGCATTCACAGTAATTGGAGGCACATTTCCATCGGCTGCCTTAGAGTTCACAATTAGACCTAAAGCTTGATTTAATGATTGAGTATTGCAAAGGCTGTAAACCCATTGCCCCACCTACAGAGAAAAAATGACATATACTTGTATGCTTAGTAATGATCACATGTTAAAGTCTCTTTAAATACTTTCTAAATGTATTGAAATGAAGAAATTCAATAAGGCTGTAAAAATATGTATTTCTGATCTAAGGTGTCAGAATTCTAGAGGCGAAAGTTCTTGTCCATAAGCTGCCTGAAAATGGTTCCATTCCCTTCACTTATACAAACTACAATAAATATATGTATATCAGTTGTGTGTCATTTAAAAGTCAAATACGTTAATTATTAAGCAATATTAGTTCTACCAACAATTTAAATATAACTAATTTATATATTTTACTCAAGGAAATTGGTATGTTTTAAGTTAATTCATTTAATTTTCTATCCCCTGACAGCAGTCTCAGGTTGCATCAATATATGCACCCTTTGGGTGGAAGAAAGTCTCAGAAAGTTTTATAATTTTCTATTTCCTTTCTTATACAGTATATTCATGCTAGCATTAAGCAATATAAATTATTATTGAAATGTATAATTGAAGGTACAATACATTCGTTTACTTTTTACACATGGGGCCTGATGAAGAGTATATAAATACTCTATTATTTTATATATGAACATAACCTATGAACAGATTCAGCCACAATTGAATTAGATAGGTGACTAGGAACAAGCCCTCCGTCCCCCATTGCAAACATTTGGCTTGTGAATACTTGTAAAACTAGTCTTCAGTTGGTCAGTAATTAGCATATGAATGCTGTGAGCAGATCCTGTGAAAGGTAGTTTCCGCTCACAAGAAGGGTTTACACATGATTAAAAAAAAAAACTCTGTCTCTTGATGCCTGGTGCCCAGACTGAGTGGACATGCTGCCATTTGCTCCTAGCTGAACATGCAGAGAAGGGAGTAAACTCATGGCCTACAAAGGCCCTGACTAGTAGGAATGATGGAGTTTGAATGGAATAAATAAAAAGTGAGTGTGAGACTGGAATTGTAATGTGTTGCTGAATGGAAGATGGTCGAATATGTGTAGAGTACATGAGAATGAATGATCATTTATACAAGTAGTAAGTGATTGGATGGTTTTGTTCTGAAATAGTGTGGTTTATGGCTGGAAATGTTGGTGTGGTTGATATTGCAGCGGAGTGAAGTGCCATGTGTTCAGAGCAGGCCGAGTTTAAGACAGTGGAGAAAATGAATCTAGTCTGTGGTTCTGTGTTGGTTTAATGCTGTAATGGAGTCATGGAAGCATTGGTGTTATACATAGTTATGTGGTTCTGTGTTGGTTTAATGCTGTAATGGTGTTTTGTATGGAAATAGTTTGCTTTATGCAGTTTAGTGTAAATGCACAAAAAGTGATTGGATTTTTCAGGAAGTGGTCAGATTGGTAAATATATTGTTTTGTAAGACTGTTGGTTTGAAGGGAAAGTAGAGGAAACTGATCTAGTATGCGGTTGAAATACCATGTGGTAAAATGGTTGTTGGACATAGAATTACATAGGTACATATAAGAACAATAGATGCAGATAAACTGAATTAAAACTGCAGTAGTGCAATTAACAGAACAAATCACAGCATACAAAAACAATTCAGCACAAGACAAAACAGGGACAGAGAGAAGGATGAAGAGTGGGAAGACATGAGATATAGAGTAGAGGAACCTGCCCATGAGAGCTTACATTCTAAAGGAAGAGTGTAATAAGAGACAATAGGAGGAAATGGGAACAATAAGAATTGTGGTGTTCTCTACTTTGGTGCAGAGGTCTGCAAGATAACAAGGAGACTATGTGGTAAAGAGGCATATACGGTCCTATGATGGTGCAGGGGCCTAGGAGGTGCAGGAGCCTTGATTGTATTTGGGCTTAGGAAGCATAGAAGTCCAGAATAAAGAGAGAAAACAAAGATATACTAAGCACATTATAAAATAGTGTGCATAGTATGCAAAAAGTTTGACCCAGTATCCTGCAGAACCTCTCCGAGGAAATCACAAATGATCATGGAGAAACACTTAAGATTGACTCCTTAAAACATATCAACAAAGATCCAAAAACATTTTGACTTACTGAATTGTTTATAGGAAATTTTTTCATCACTGATCTGTCTCAAATATACTGGCTTTGCAGGACACCTGGATCTAGGAGAGAGGAGCGTATGACTACCCAAGGAAAATACAACCGATTGATTGATACAGACATGCATGCACAGAACCGCCCAACAATCTGCCAAAAGTTATCCGTCTGGTTGCTCGGCAACCAGACGGATAACAGGCAGTGACAGACGCCCGTCCCTGTGTGGAAGTGGAAACACAGGAACGGCACCTGAAAGTACCGCCTCCTCTTCTCTGTACAGAAGGAAATGTAGAGATTTTTTTGAGGAATTACTTCAAAAGGAGTGGGGCATGGAGGTCCTCCTTGTCAACCCAGGATCTCTCCTCAGGGCCATAGCCCTTCCAATGAACTAGAAACTGATGACGTCCATGAGCAATACAGGAGTCCACAATTTGACTAACCTCAAATCCATCACCCGCCGAGGTTCGAATAGGGGAAGAGAGGGAAGTCGATGAAATTTGTTAATTAGTGGCTTCAGAAGAGAAACATGAAATGCATCATGAACCTTGAGAGAGGAAGGCAGACAAAGTTTGTAGGTCACCAAATTGGTGACATGAGTAATAGGAAAGGGTCCAATGTAACAAGTAGCCAGTATTAGAGATGGAACTCGAAGCTTGAGATTACGTGTAGATAACCAGACTTATCACAAACTTGAAATAAGGGGAGAAGTCTCCGGTGACGGTCAGCAAACCGTTTGTAGTGTTTAGAGGATTCTAAGAGTCTGGTATTAGTTACCGCCCAGATGTGCAAAAAACCCCATACTAAGGCATCAGCAGCGGGAACGGAAGAAGACACATTGGCCACAAAATCTGGGATAGTGGGTTGGATTAAACAGACTGTAAAAAAGGGGAGAATTTGGTTGACTCATGGACGTGGAAGTTGTGGGAGAACTCTGCCCAGGGATGAAGATTCACCCAACCCATCTGGTTGTCGGAGAAGAAGCAACGTAAAAATACCTCAATGTCCTGATTCACCCACTCGGTTTGTCCATTCATTTGTGGATGGTAACCAGAGGACTATTTAATGTCCAAACCCAAATTTTTACAAAAGGCCCTCCAAAACCAAGACACAAATTGAACCCCATGATCTAAGATGATCTCATGCGGACAACCATGTAATCTGAAGATCTCTTTGATAAAGATGAGAGCTAGCTGATATGCGGTGGGGAGAGCAACAAATGGGACAAAATTAGCCATTTTGGAAAATCTGTCGAACACAACCCAGATGGTAGTATAGCCATCACTGGGTGGAAGGTCCGTGATAAAATCCATAAATATGCTTTGCCACGGGGAGTCAGGAACGGGAATGGGGTGCAGGAGTCCAGAAGGAGCTACCCTGGGGTTGTTATTTCAAGCACAAATCGGCCACAAATTTACGAATATCAGAATGTAAAGGGGGCCACCAGTAACTTTGACGTAGAAAAGCATACGTTTTCTTAACTCCAGCGTGCCGGACAACTTAGAAGAGTGTGGTTAGTGTAAACTGTTACAGAGTGCAGGGATCCCTCCAGAAGATGATGCCACGCCTCCAATGCCAATTTTATGGTGAGAAGTTCTTTATCCACAATTCCATAATTCTTTTCACTGATGAAAAATTTCTTGGATAAGAAACCTCAAGGATCATGGGTACCACGTCCGGACTTCTGAAAGAGAACTGCTCCGACTCCTGCGGAAGAGGCATCCACCTCGATGACCTCAATGATGACACGATTGCCATCCGTAGCAGTGAGGATGAGAGGCTGAGACAGAGTCTGGATAGACAAATGGAGCTGCGAGGCAAGAGAGGCAGAAAAAAAGTTTCCAGCAGCGCAAGAATCCACGAAGACAGAAGTTGACTGAGGTCCATTAGGAGAAACCAGTTGAACGGGCATCAAAAATTTGGGATTATGAGAAGAGTAGGGAGTGGAAACGGCAACTCCTAGAACAAACTCTTTCTTACCGTCTAGGAGGAAGATCTTCCCGGTCTCTTTGGGCACGAATTCAGAATATGCCTGGTGTCATCATAATATAAACATAACCTCTGTTTAAAGCGTCTCCCACGTTCCTCAGGGGATAGACGGGACCACCCGAGCTGCATCGGTTCTTCAGGAGGAGAAACTGGGTTTTGTATTTGAGGTGCCAAACGAGGGGTTCGCCTAACCAAGGATCTCTCCTGAGGTCTCTCTCTGAAGCGGAGGTAAATCCGAATGCATAGGGAGATGAGAGCATCAAGGTTAGAGGGAAGCTCTCTAGATACTAATTAATTTTTAATGCGGTTGGTGAGAACCTGCTAAAAGGTGGTGATTAAGGCCTCATTGCTCCAGCGCAGTTCTGAGGCAAGTGTGCGAAACTGCGCGGCATATAGTAGGGACTGATGATGAACCTTCCCGAAGATTCAAAAGACTCGCTGCTGCCAAGGAGACTCGTCCAGGCTCATCGAATATCTTTCGGAACAGCTCAATAAAGCAAGCAGCGTTTCCCAGGAGAGAATCGTTAAGCTCCCACAACAGAGAGGCCCAGGCGAGAACCTGACCACTAAGTAAGGAAATAATAAATGCAACCTTTTTCTGCTCAGATGAGAAAGCGGAAGAATTGCATTCGAATTAAATAGCGCACTGGTTTAAGAATCCTCTGCATCTCTTAGGGTCTACGTCATACTACTCAAGTGGGGGAATCCGCAACCCAGAACAAGATGAAGTAGTGGTAGTGGAGGCCACAGAAGTGGAGACAGTCGTAGTGGCAAAGGCAGCTTGGGAGGTTGCCAGAGAACCTTGTAGGGAATCGAGACGTGGAACCACTCCTTGGACACATTGCAGCAATCATGCCTGATCCGCCTCTTGCTGCTCAACTCAACGAGCGAGATGAAGGAGGCGGTCACAAGCAGAGGGCTCACCTGTTCCATCTATAGACATGGCAAGAGTATACTGTCACGTTATCTCGGAGGATTGCTTGCTGATTTTGGCACTACTCAGCAGAGAGGTGCGAAGTCTAACGTGTCTCTGGTCTTCGCCAGGGACCCCCGCAAGGGAGTTTGGGCTTAGCTGCAGGAGACACGCAGGTTGCGGTCCTCAACGTGAGTAATCAACAAAGCAATTCGATGAAAGAGAGTGTGAGGCAAACCGGGTCAAAACCACACAGGCAAAAGAGGTACCAAGGGAGAATCCTCAGGTGTAGTCAGGCAGTCCAAGGTCAAACACAGGAATCAGAATATATCACCAAACCAGAAGGAGTACCAGGAATGTAGCCGGGGTCAAACACAGGAATCAGTCCAAATGGCAAATACACAAATAACGCTGGAGAATGGGGACCCAATACTCTGGCACCTGCATGGTGCCAAAGCCAGGAATAAATAGAGAGAAAGAGGAAGTAATTACCGGCGGCAGTGACGCGGGTCAGCGCCGCCGGAGACAGGAGTAGAGTCCCGTTGTCGAGCAACGGAACGCGCATGCGCAGAACCGCCCGGCAATCTGCTGGAAATTATGCGTCTGGTTGCCAAGCAACCAGACGTGAGCGACTCAGCGGAGACAAGCTCCCGTCCCTGTGTGGAAGTGGAAACACAGGGACGGTGCCTGACACTGATGCAGTTAGTGCCGTCATCACAGTTTGCAAAGGTCAGATTCTCGATTTGGGTCCGATTTTTACAAACAGTTTGACATCAAACCTTCACCAATGTGATTGCAATCCGTAAGAAAAGCCTATTATTTCTAAGAGTTCTATGACTTTGTTAATTTGTCATCGGTTTATACAATTCAGAGTCAACACACAAAACATCAATTATTGCAAATCTTTCCCTATATGACCACTATAGGTGGATTGAAATATATTTGAAAGACTGGTTCTTGTTTTTGGTCTACTAAGTGAGCTTGTAACTCTTTGAATATTTATTGTTCGTTGCAATGTGTTTTTCTATGTACTTTTTTGTTAATTTGCTTTTAATAAAATTTGTTTTATAATAATCTGCATAAGGTGGTGTCTATACCAGTGAGAAGATTTTCTTTTTTTTTTTCCTTTTATATAAAGGAGCACCAGAGTTCCTCTCCTAGTACGAGAGTGGTGGTTATATATTTGTGTGTTTATTACTATTTTTTAATATTTATATGATTTGTGAGTTCAATTTGGTTTGACACCAAAGTCAGCACCCAGTAATATCCTTTTTTGGATATAATTGTTTTAGTGTTTTACAATAATGGATGGGATTACATAATGAATAAAAAAAACAATGCACACATTTAATAGATATAATTAGAGATGGTCACTGACCCCCGTGTTTTGGTTTTGTTTTTGGTTTTGGATCTGGATTACCTTCGTGTTTTGGTTTTGGCTTTTGAAAACCGCCCTTGCGTGTTTTGATTTTGGTTTTGTTCGGTTTTGTTTTGCAATTTTTGAAAAAATTAAATTTTTTTGGGTCTAAAATAACCTAATTTAGTGCTCCACCAGTTTCTTAGATAAGTGAGGTAATTCTAAAGCTAATAAATTATGAAAAAAACAGTTTAATTCCTGGTAGGCCGTCCTTAATTCGAACACTTGTCTGCAAATTATACAGACAAACCTGGTTGTCTACCTCCTCCATCTTTGATTATTGGCAATGTAGCCATCGTCTTTGGGTGTATATTACACCCTCCACTTGTAGTTGAATAAAAAAAAAAGCAGCCTGCACATACTGTGGAACTAGAAAGTAAAATTAAATGGACCACGGTAGTTTGGTGGCTATCTATGCCCCCCGCCCTCCACTTGTAGTTGAATATAAAAAAAAAGCAGCCTGCCCAGACTGTGGAACTAGAAAGTAAAATTAAATGGACCACAGTAGTTTGGTGGCTATCTATGCCCCCCACCTGCCCTCCACTTGTAGTTGAATATAAAAAAAAACAGCCTGTACAGACTGTGGAACTAGAAATTCGAATATACAAAGAAATGGACAAAGTCAGTTTGGTATCTGTCTGCATCAGATCCACTCTCCACTAGGAGTAAAATAGAAAACTATTCAGCTGTTATATAATCTAGAATATAAATAGAAATTGAAAAAGGCAATTTGGTATCTGTCTGCATCATAATAATCAACATCCTCATTAGCGCCCTCGTCACCTCCACAAATCTCCCACTCATCCTCTTCTATTTCCAAAGTGGCATCCTCAATTTGTGTATCACCAGCTACACTCGGGCTGTTCAGGTACACATCAGCAGAACTGCTGAAAAGGCCCTTCTTTATGGGTACACTAACATAATGCTCACGATTAGACATACCACTGGTGGATGGACTCTCCACAGGGATTGGTGTCATTTCTGATTCAGAGCATACATTATCCTCTAATGCCTTACTGTAATCTTGCAGCTCGGCTTTCCCGCGTAACAGTAGTTGAGACTGCAAATTACTTGGTCTTGCTTGCTCACGAGTGACCTTACAAGAAGAAGGCTCAGTAATATTTTTAGATCTGGCAGTAATAGAGAAAGGCGAAGGCCTCATTCTTTCTTTGCCACTGCGTGTGTAGAATGGCATGTTGGCAATTTTGTTTTTTAATCGGCACTTATCTTTTCCTCAGTTACACTTCTTTTTCGCTTCAACACAGTAAAAAAAATTTTGGTGTGTGTTTTTTTTCCCAGATTTAAAAAGACTATGTACTTTTACATCACCTTTCCCAGATGACGTACTGGGAACACTACCATCAGGACTGGTGACAGAACCTAGTTGCTGATTCTGCTCATATGTGGACTGCTTTGAATCCATTTTAATGAGCCCAAAGCACTTGTAGTGCCAAAAATTGTCTTATATAGATACTGCTGACAAATATGACTTTTTTGGACAGCCAGAAAAGTTAGTGTAAAACACTGGGGAATATTGGACACCCCAATTCACTTGTAGTGCAAAATATTGTATTAGATAGATACCGCTGACAAATATGATTTTTTTTTGACAAGCAGAAAAATTTGTGTAAAACACTGGGGAATATTGGACATCCCAAAAGCACTTGGAGTGCCAAAAAAAGAAAAAAAAATCTCCTCTATCCTCCTCTATTACTGCTCTAACAATTGCAAATGGTATTAATATTAGAATTGTATAGAGTAGTATAGAAACAGTTATGTGTACAATAATTGCTCTGTCCCTGCGCTAATATAGCCTGTGACCTAACCCTGCTCTCTCCCTCTGTCAAATGGCGATGGATTGCTGTGGAGGCTGGTATTTATGCTTTTCAAATCTCACGAGAACCAAGCTCCGAAATACGAATACGTCACAATGACGTTTTGCCTCGATTTCAATTCCGAATGGGCGGGAGAGTACCGAGCCTGCTCGGCTCGGTACTCGGATAGGCTAAATTCGGATGAATTCGGATCTCGGGGAACCGAGCCCGCCCATCTCTAATCATAATGCATGTCCAATCGTTCGATATGATACACTTTTGCTTTCTAGCCTACAGAATACTCTATGAATTATTATTTAATATTACATTTCATATGTTTCTCTTGTGATGCCATTATACATCAACATGTTCTTATGCATTAAAGTGTTTACGACACATGAACAAATTCACGATTGTGTGTATAAGGCACACACTAATTCAACCAATTTTTTCATGTTAAAAGTTTATACTTAATGAATAATCTCTCTCCCATATAATTTATTTTAATCTGTGTTAATGTGAATGCTTATGTATGTTACCAGTGTTACTGAAATTGTTTAAATAATGTTAACACTAATGTAGAAAAACAGTGTTTGCATTCAAAATTACTGTGCACGAGGAATGTGTTGAGAGCAGGAAGGAGTATGATTAGAAATGAAGAAAATATAAGGGTCAGATGATAAGGAGCACGAGAGGGTGAGACAGTTGAGTGGAGGAGTACAAGAGAGAAGGGGAGTACATGTGAGAGGCAAGTAAGAGGCACATTTAGGAGAATTTAGCAATAAAGTATATGAAGTAAGAATATTGTTACATACATAGGCAAACCGAGGGGGGTTTTCTTGTGTCTGAAAAACCCCCCTCCAAGCCTGGGGCACTGTATAATTGAGGTGACTGGACTCTGCCCCCGCTTCACACGGCTCTGCTTGTGAAGGGAGAGCTGCGAGCACCTAACAGTAGTGCACGCAGCATTTCCCATGTATATTATGGGATAGGAAGAGTTGGAGAGCAGCCAAGCACTGTCTAAAATTATAGCCATATCCCATGCATGCTGATCACGCCCACTGGCAACATGGTGTGGAAACCCCCCGTTATAAATCCTGCGTTTGCCCCTGACATACTAAGAAGACGGTAATCGATAAAAAAAGAAGGATAAGCTATAGCAAAACCTCTGAACATAAGTATAAGAATCTGCCTACCGGGAATACATTAGTTTTGAGAGATATGTGTATCAAGCCACAGTCCAGTAGTAAGCTAGTAGTAGTTTCCGTTTCTCAAAAACAAAACAAAACTGGATTTAAAGATAAACAGAGACAGTTAAATTATAATAATCATTTACCTCACTCACTGTAATAAGATAATGAACACATAAATATATAGAGCCCGGAGTGTGTCCTCAGTCATTTATGAAATGTTAAATGTGTTGACTCAACTACATGCAATTTTAAGGAAGCAAAGTGAGGTTTAAATTTTTTTTTTTAAATTTCATTGGAGATAAATTTGAATAAAAGGATATCTAATGTTGCAACAATATTTAAACTAGAAAGTCTCCTCATTTACCCTAGACACAAATATCAACTTTAAATTTCAGTGTACAAATAAGCTATCAAGTATTTGTGTGCTACATGAAAAAACAGGCAGTATTTAACTTATGTGCAAAACAGAATACTAATTTGCACCCCTTGCATTGTAACATGGTTTTGTCCATGAGACTGAAATAAGAACTTTCTCAAGTTAAGATCCTTAATGAATCAGGCCCCTAGTTAATATTTTTATCTGTGACCTTTTAATTCTTTTAAAGTATACTTTTCTTGATTATTGAGACAATCAAAATGAAGACAAGGAAAGAACTGTGACTCATTAATAAGAACTTCCTACACAAAGATTATCACAGACCTCAGGATTTTTTTACTTTTTCCTTTTGCTTTTTTGTTTATTGATTTGGGACTTTAGCGCTGTTAATCTTCTCACATATTGCATATTTTGTTTATGGCTATTTAAGATTGAGAAGACTGTCATTTATCTATAGAAGTTATCACATGGCTGTGAGCAGTTGTGTTTATTTGTGTTGATGTGTCTGCTGGATTTGACATCTCATTGTCCAAGGCAGGATGCTGGGAGACACACAGTGCCTTATGTGGTCCACCTGCGTGACAACTGAGCCGCAAGTATGCGGAAGAAGACGCGGAAAAAAATACTTGGGAGACAGAAGACGAAAGCATCTGAAAAAAGAGTGATCTTCGGAATACCTCTTCAGGGTAAGATTAGCATTAGAAATGGAGACAGAAGTTGCTTTGATACTCCTTTTTTCCCGAAAGAGCAACGATGCACTAACTCTGCAAAAGGCTATTACATCACTATGTATGACTGACCGCACTGTCCCATAAATAAATTTGTTTTGTTCTATCCTCATTATATCTACCCATAATATATGTTGATAACTTGTATCCATCCTACTCGTATTAGTATTTCTTAATATCTATACCCATTTCAACATACAGCATTGGATTGACCACTCATATAGTTACTGATAACTTAGAAGCGTTTTGCGCTCCCTGTGAAACTTTTTATTGATCTATAGAAGCACTCTATTTCTGTTTTATTTTTTACTAGCGTGTTTATGGAGGCTTTTGGTATCATGCTATGGACCTGAGACCACCATGAGTAGCGGTGATGATGAAACACTAAGTGGATCAACTGTTCCTATAATGGAGAAGTGCATATGGCTTTTATGTAAGAGTTGAGCCACAGTGGCAGGAGGGGGACCTGCTAAAGTGCTGGTGGAGAGTGATGAGGGTTCACGAATAGCACTGGGGGACTTTTTCAGTGTCAAACTTTTTAACTAAAAAAAGCAAGGAAAGCCTTGCCCTGCCCTCTTTTCAAGAAAGTAGTCAAGCATGGCTATAAATAACTGTTGTGATCGTCTTTATTACAAATTAGTCTTTGATATAATATATGATCAGGATGTTCACAATAAATATTACTTAGTACCAGGGCCGGCACTACAATTAGGCAGCTTTAGGCTGCCTAAGGCACCGGCCCAGGGCAGATCGCCTGCCCGCAATAATGCGGTGCTGCCACAGATCTGCCCGGCTTCTGGCAGCGTTGTGACGTCACAATGCTGCCAGTGTAGAGGAGCAGACAGGAGTCAGACAGAGACAGAAGAAAGAAGGAAGGAGCAAGAATCAAGAAACCAGAGGCGGACAAGAAGAGAAAGGAAGAAAAATGAAGATGCTAAGGTGATTACAGAAAAGAGGAGACTACAGAAAACAGAGGGGGATGCTATTCAAAGGGTGGAGAATGAAGGCTGCAGAAATGGGGAAGAATGGATGCTATACAAAGGGGAGGGAGAATAGAGGCTAAAGAAAGTGGGGAGAACGGAGGCTGCAGAAAGGGGGGGAATGGATGCAATAAAAAGGGGGGGGGAATGGAGGCTAGAGAAAGGGGGCAATGAATGCTATAGAAAGGGGGGAATGGATGCTGTAGAAAGGGGGTGAATGGATGCTATAGAAAGGGGGGCAATGGAGGCTAGAGAAAGGGGGCAATGGATGCTATAGAAAGGGGGGAATGGATGCTATAGAAAGGGGGGAATGGATGCTGTAGAAAGGGGGGGAATGGATGCTATAGAAAGGGGGGGGAATGGATGCTATAGAAAGGGGGGGAATGGATGCTATAGAAAGGGGGGAATGGATGCTATAGAAAGGGGTGGGAGTGGATGTTATAGAAATGGGGAATGGATGCTATGGAAAGGGGGGAATGGATGCTATAGAAAGGGGAGAACGGAGGCTGCAGAAAGGGGGGAATGGATGCAATACAAAGGGGGGGAATGGAGGCTAGAACAGGGGGTAATGGATGCTATAGAAAGGGGGGAATGGATGCTATTGAAAGGGGGGAATGGATGCAATAGAAAGGGGGGAAGGGATGCTGTAGAAAGGGAGGGAATGGATGCTATAAAAAGGGTGGGAATGGATGCTATAGAAAGGGGTGGGAGTGGATGTTATAGAAATGGAGAATGGATGCTAGAGAAAGGGGGGAATGGATGCTATAGAAAGGGAGGAATGGATGCTATAGAAAGGGGGGAATGGATGCTATAAAAGAGGGGGAATGGATGCTATGGAAAGGGGCGGGGGGTGGAGGCTATAGAAAGGGGGGGAATGGATGCTATAGAAAGGGAGGGAGTGGAGGCTATAGAAAGGGGGGAATGGATGCTATAGAAAGGGAGGGAGTGGATGCTACAGAAAGGGGGGAATGGATGCTATAGAAAGGGGGGGAATGAATGCTACAGAAAGGGTGGGAATGGATGCTATAGAAAGGGGGGGGGTGGATGCTATAGAAAGGGGGGGATGGATGCTATAGAAAGGGGGGGATGGATGCTATAGAAAGGGGGGAATGAATGCTACAGAAAGGGGGGAATGAATGCTACAGAAAGGGGGGATGGAAGCTATAGAAAGGTGGGAATGGATGCTATAGAAAGGGTGGGAGAATTGATGCTATAGAGGGGGGGAGAATGGATGCCATAGAGAGGGGGGGAGAATGGATGCCATAGAAAGGGGTGGAATGGATGCTATAGAAAGTGGGGGAATGGATGCTATAGAAAGGGGGGAGAATGGTTGCTATAGAAAGGGGGGGTGGAGGCTATAGAAAGGAGGGGAATGGATGCTATAGAAAGGAGGAGAATGGATGCTATAGAAAGGGGGGGTGGAGGCTATAGAAATGGGGGAGAATGGATGCTATAGAAAGGAGGGGGGTGGAGGCTATAGAAAGGGGGGGAATGGATGCTATAGAAAGGGAGGGAGTGGATGCTACAGAAAGGGGGGAATGGATACTATAGAAAGGGGGGGAATGAATGCTACAGAAAGGGTGGGAATGGATGCTATAGAAAGGGGGGGATGGATGCTATAGAAAGGGGGGAATGGATGCTATAGAAAGGGGGGAATGGATGCTATAGAAAGGGGGGAATGGATGCTGTAGAAAGGGGGGGAATGGATGCTGTAGAAAGGGGGGGAATGGATGCTATAGAAAGGGGGGAATGGATGCTATAGAAAGGGGGGGAATGGATGTTATAGAAATGGGGAATGGATGCTATGGAAAGGGGGGAATGGATTCTATAGAAAGGGGGGATGGATGCTATAGAAAGGGGAGAATGGATGCTATAGAAAGGGGAGAATGGATGCTATAGAAAGGGGGAGGGAGAATGGATGCTATAGAAAACTTAGAGACTACGGGGTCTATGTACTATAATATTGCGGTGACAAATTGCAACGATGCATAATGAAGCACCGCTGTTATTCACCAAGCCGGGGCTACTCTAGGATAGTTGAGGAACCATTTATGTTTTTTATTTGCCCTCTATTTGGCTCTCCTTTGTTGCTTTCTCTTAGTATAATTAATTTTACATCTACAGAATACATTAGTAAATGCAAATTATAGAGCGGTCTAGATTTTCTATATCATTTACATTACCTTTCTTTATTTATTTGCATGTGTTTAATATTTAATATTTAATATTACATCTACAGAATACATTAATAGACAGCAACAGAGGAGAGCCAAGTAGTGGGCAAATACTAAAAATAAAAAAATGGTTGCTCAACCATTAAGCATTAAGATGTTTATTAAATGTTTGTAGACAAGAGGGTTTGTGGAAAAAAATCTGGTATGTGAGAGGAAAGGAGTTTGGCAAAGGAACATGTTTGGGAAAAGTTGGTGACAAGGAGGGCATTTTAAAGAAAAGCTGGTGGGCAAAAAACTGGCTAGGGCGCTTAGGACAGCGGTGTATGTGATAGGTAAGCTGGTGGGCAGGGGGGCATGTGAGTGAAGCTGGTGTTATGTGGGTTGTGACAAAAGCTGATGGGCAAGGGGTGGCATATGTGAGAATAGCTACTGGGCAGATGGGCATGTGTGAGGAAATTTGTGGGGCAGCTGGGGACATGTCAGTGTGTAACAGGTGAGTGATGTAGTTTTTTTTGTTTTTTTCGGAAATCTGACACTTGGAGTGTCCCCGCTAGATATCCTGCGCTTGCTCCTGGGTAGCAGTGAAGTCTGGACAGCATTCTGCGTCAGACATCAATTTATCTGGACATCAGTGCATCTGGACATCCGGGTATCTGGACATCCGTGCATCTGGACTGCAGCCTTACCTGCCAGCCAGGAGGAGGTAAGAGTTATTAATTTTATTTTAGAAATGTCAAGTATGTTGGGGGCTGGGAAGTGAGATTTTTGGGGCGGAAAGTATGTTTTTTGCCTAGGGCACCAAGCAACCTTGCACTAGCTCTGCTTAGTACTTATTGCACACTATATCCAAGAAAGCATACTTTCCTTTATATGTATACATTACCTCTGCTGTTCCTGGGATTGCAAGTCGAGATGATTTTGCTGTTGTGTCACTAGTGAAATTTACATGAGTATATACTTTTCCTTTTGGGTCTTGTAATGTAATACTTGGCACTGCAGATTGCCAGGTGACTACAAAGAAAGTGTCATTCCCCACTGTATTATCAATGACAACAGTGCCATTCAAACACTCCTTTGTTTTAAGAGTTGCTGCTGTGCTCTCCAGCTAGAATTAAAACATATGAACATGTTAGTATAAAGTAAAATATATAGACAGTTATATATATATATATATATATATACACGCACATATATATATACAAACACACACACACACACAGAATATTCATTCTATTCCTGATAAATAAATATATTAATACGACTTTCTAAGTTCCTGGCATACTTGTTAATGTTGTTTGGTGTCACCCTGAACATTTTCTTTACCAAGTGACCCATTTGCAAAACCCTGGGTAGCATGGTGCGCCGTGGTAAGGTGTGTAAAGCAGAGCATTTTTTCTGAAATGGAATACACTATGGTGCATAGTAGATTAAAAAATCCACTTTTCATGCAGGTTATGACAAAAATATATATTTTATTGTGACAAATTATTTATTGTGCCATAAATATAAACATTCGGGGCATCGTGTAGAGTTAGTCATTTTACATCAAAAACACAATAGTAAAACTCTTTTAAATAAAATCCTGCAATTACAGGGGTATGATGAGCTGCAAATATCTTTGGTAGGTACGAATCAAACTAAGAAAATTCATACTTGCCTTCTTTGTGGGATCTCCCTCTGGGATATACCTGGAGGGGTATGTTTGGTAGGGGGTGGGGCATAGTGAATAGCAACATTTTGGCCCTGCCCTGGAGTGGAGCCAAAATAGCGCGATTCGCCATGAATCGCATCATTGAGGCCCATTGGGGACAAGATACAGAAGACTTGCTTGCTCTCCCAGGAGTCAGGCATACATACCCGGAATTCGGGAGACTCCCAGACATTCAAGGAGAGTAGACAAGCATGAGTAAAATAGGTTTGCAGGAGACAGATTTTTTTAAGGCATATCATAAATTTAAAGTGTATGATATGCTTTAAGCACATCATGTGGTATAGAGATACCAGGAATCATAACCAACTTGGTGATTATGATTGGGGTGTTAATGTGTGCAGAACTAAAAGTGCCAGCATGCTCTGGCATCCAGGCCCACTAAGACCTGTAGTGCACCTGTACAAAATACACTGAAAGTATCAATGTCTCAGATTGTTACAGAGTTGAGAGTACAGGAATGTGGATGTCTACTCTGAGAGACATCCTGAGGTGAGCGTGTATGTATGAGCTATCCACCCGTGAGTACCGAGAGGGGCAGAGTGTAAAACAGGGAAGAAATATCCTGTCATGATAAAATACATGGGCAAAAAGAGATATCCCACTTGTGCTAAATCTAAAATAGCGAGAGACAATGTGCCAATTTCAAGACAAGAGAGTGTCAGCTCTGGGGTCACTGTGTGATATAATGTCACTGTGATTTATGCAACCAAGTACCTTGCAGGAGGAAATATTTAATAAAAGTTATTCTTTATTTCATTATAATGTTAGTCTGGTGCTCATTATTTTTTTCTGTTGTAATTGTACTTCGCTGCCCTGCCTGTGTCAGCTCCTTACTTAAGTTTCACTTATTACTACGCTTGCATGTATAGGGGATCTGTAAAGTTAAATACCTACTCTACCCTGGGAGAAGAGGGTGAGCTAGACTTGGGTCACCAGTGTCGGGATCACCAGAAGTAGGTGTCCGACTATATGCATTACACCACCCCACAGATGGGCAGGTGGGTACTTAGCAAATTAACACTTTAGTGTGCATGATATTTTGCACCCATGAACCCCCACTGCATTTATATACTACTTAATAATTACAAAAAAAAGTACAACCTTAGCACTGAAGAAACAGTGACAGCACTAAAGTAATATCCTTGTTTATCCAGCTCTAAGATGTGTATTTGTTTTATTTGTGATCTTAACTCACCTTGTGATTAAATTTGCTGGCCAGCTATATGTATGATATGGTCCCACCCTGTGCATCACCCTAAGGGACCAAGTTTTTTGCCAGGTCAGTTATATACTAAATATAATATTATGCTAAAAGCCTTGATTAGCTATACTGGGTTCTGAAATTAAATATCTGTTAAACTTATACAATGGATCATTAATGTGATTATGATATACACTTTTATATAGCAATTAATCACCTGTAATGCCTGTTTAGAGATATCGCCATTATCAGATGAAATTCCATTGAATGCATCAATCAAACCATTCGTATCTATATTATCCGTGGCTAAAAATTGTTGTCCTCCTAAAAAATAAGTCCGTTATTTTATATTTGAAACTGCATTATTTTATTTCAGCAAGTCCAGTATTATTTTTGGACAAATTGTACCATCTTCTAATTTACTTTAAGTGGTGACTGCTGTAGCTGTATCAGAATTTTTTTGCAGGTATCCCTTGCCATTTTTTCTTGAACAGCAATATGATGACTGAAGTATCTATACAGACCTGCAAACAAACACAATCCTTGACTGCAGGAGGAAGCACATTGTGACACAAATAACTTGTGCTTCCTTGTGCAGTTACTGTAATAGCAGCTTGGACACTGAAAGTGTGAATAGAGGTATCAGTGAGGTAGACGAAGTAGCATCTCTCTTTTGTACCTAATCCACTTATGTTATCAGACACTCACCTCTGCACTAAAAAGCACAAGCAATTTGTGAAACAAGCCACTCCTTCCTACAATCAATGATGAAGAGGATGGTGACACTCAGAGGAACTGAAGGAGGGGGGTCAGAGGTAGCTTGGGGACCAGTAGGAAAGGTGAGAATTTCATCTTTGACATCTATAGAAATGGTCATCTGACATACGATTTTCACTTCGAGAACTACACCAGGCCCCAGCAGCACGATGCTTTATAACTTTAGAAGGCAAACATGTTATTGGAGGGAACTGTATACATTTTATTACCTATAACAAAGTTGAAAAAAGGCTAGTTCATAACAATAGCCACAACATCTTTAAAAGTGAAGTAAATAAAAGTATAAGAACACATCTGTGGATTAAATAAAGTACTAAAATTACTGGGGGGATATAATATACAAATGTTCTTAAAATGCAAAACTATTTTTGTTCTGGTTACAGTTCAGTTTTTTGGGGGGTTTTTTTAATCCAATTTTATTGTGGAAAGGGTAAAATGATAGGGAAGTTGGGAAGGGGAAAAGAAAAATGGTCAGAATTGGGGGCAGGGGGAGGGTACATATGGGTAGGAGAATAGTTATTATATACTACTGGTGCACACGTAACCCCCGGACCCTGCAATCACCTGTTTATAAGGGCGGGGTTCCATGAGTTGAGTGGGAGAACAAAGAGAGGTTGTCCAATGCCGCCTCGGGTGCTAGAAACTACACCTGCTAGCATGTCAGTGGAGTGAGAGACTCAGAATCTGCCTAATGTGGAGAGCTTAACACCAAATAGGAGAGAGAAGAAGAAATTCTGGTGTGCGGCCATAGAGGAGGTAGGCACGGCAATCACTGGAACTGTAGTCATACATTGAGGAGCCAATGCGAGACAGAATGCAAGACAACCACAGATTCTGAGAGTGAATACAGTGGGGACAAGTCCTGCAGATCAAGACAAAAATGACACCCACATCATAGGGAGCCTGTAGAAGATGAGAAGTGATAGACATCCCTTAGACTAAACGGCAAGTCTCACAGAGAGAGTTGCATATTTGATAGGAAGAGTTGACAACCTTGCAGAAAAAGCTGCCAATCTCTGAGAAAAAGCTTTCAGGTTGCTATATAAAGCTGCCAGACGAAGAAGGAACTGCCAATTCTAGAGGGAAGTCTGTCATTACCATGGATCTAGTACAAGCTAACAAGCAGGAAACTATGTCTGATTTGGGAGTCCAGGGAGAGTCCATGAACAGCCCAGAGGAACAGAGAGAGTTCAGATATAGCTCAAAGAAATTGTTAGAGCCCATAATTGTTTTAGATGTAGAGCATCCTGTTGTCTTTCCGTTGTTACAGGTTACTGCTGCTGCTGTTGCTAATACTACTACTATTCCATTACTGTCTACAGAGGAGAGTCACTGGGAAACATTTAATCCATGCTTAAAATTCCCTCTAGGTTTCCAGAACCAGTCAGTGTTTGCAGCAAGCATGAGTAATCTGCTATATACTGAACAGAAAGGCCAAATTGTCTATACTGCACCCTATTTGAGATGGAGGATTGACTGGATACAGAGCCAGAAGTATTAGGCAAGAATGTAGAATATTATTTACCTTCCTGAAGAATGTACAGTATCTTAGATATGCTACCGTCCCGTGCATTGGTTAACTTGGACTTGTAGAAATATATACATGTTTTCCAAACTCTGTAGTATGCTATGGAAAAAAAAATCTTTCTTTTGTATAGTAGTACTTCAGTCACTTTGTCAGAGATATCTTTACTCTTCAACATCAAGCGCTCAATCTCCACATAATCAAAGAGAGATTCTCTGAGTTTGGGTGAAAATCAGGCCCCTGATGTAGAAGTCTGGCCGAGGTGGTTAAAGCCATGGTTGTTCTAAGAGCATCTCCAAGCTAATTCAAATCACGTTCTGCAAGGCCATAATGGAAAAAATTATATTTCTTCCATTGCTTCCCACTTTATTTCTTTTTCTATATGTGCAGGAATGCATACTCAAGTTTGAACTTCCAAGGCTTTGTTTGGGTATATATTCCATCTGCTTTTGTGTCCTTGTGACGGGGGTAGAACCTTATTTCTTTGGCATTTTGACTTGTCGTCATCAAATCTATCTGTGGGATCCCAAACTTCTCTATTACTATTTTAAATATTGCTCATTCTCCGGGATGGATTTGATACCTATTAAGATGTTAAGAAACATGATGATTACCGCTGCACTGGAGCAGTTGCCTAGCGACAGTGGCCAGCGCTTTCTCCCTCTCAGGCGACAATAAGCACAATTAAATATGCAGACTGTGAGCACAAGTTGATTTGCAGGCTGCAATAATAAGCACCAGTCAATATAAAGGCAGTGATAACTAGCAAAAGATTGTATGCAGGATAATAAGCACAATTGAACATGCAAGCTGTGGTCATAAGCAATGATAATATCTAGAAGCTGTTTGTGGCATCTGCCATCTTTTTTTATTTTTTGTAACCAAGTATGTTCCGGATTGGACTTTACAAATATGGGGCCCTTCTGGTTGAAGACTGCTAGCAGCAAGTGGGCCTTTCTGGCCAAGAAGAACTGAAGACTTCAAGCAACAAGGGAGGCATTTTGCCCAAGAAGAACAGAAGACATTTCAAGCAGGGACTTTGGATTTACAAATTATTTTAGGACATTTCAAGCCTGACTTTTGGATACAAATTATTTTGGGACATTTCAAGCCGGACTATGGATACAAATTTATTGGGAATTGGTATTCACACATTTTAGGATTAAAAGCTGCTGACGAAAGAAGAAAACATCACTGGTGAGTATATTGGGGATCTATTATTTTTAATAAAAGTATGTGGTATAAATGAGGGTGTTTAGTGTCCTTATTGGGGTTTTATTATTTTTTATTAAATCTATGTTGTTGTTAAGAGGTTGTTGTGGTTTATTTAACATTTTCTATTGTGGAACTACAGGTCCCAGCCAGCCGTGGGTGTCAGGGCATGTTGGCACTTGTGGTTCTCCAAGCGCCAACATGCCCTGGCTGCCATGGGTATGCTGGTGCTTGTAGCTATACAAGTATCAGCATGCCCATACTGTTTATGGCAGCCCGGGCTGGCTGGGACTTGTAGTTCCACAAAACAAAATTGCGTCTGTTTTTTTAACACAATAATTGCCATTATTATCCTACACCCATGTCCAGGGGTATAGGAAGAGCCCTAGTGCTTTCAGCACTGGGCTGGTTGTCTCTAGAGGGAAGGCACTTGTTTTTTTTGGCGGACGCCACTTGCTTGGGAATCCAGCCCAGATTGCCTAGTGCTGGTTAAGTGAAAATCGGGGGGACCCCACCCAAAATTTTTCCCCGATTTGTACGTAACCAGCAGTAGGCTGGCAGCACTAGACTTAATAGTGGCCGGGCGGGGGGACCCCACACTTTTTTTAAAAAAAAACCTTTATCTACTTTTAAACCTTTAACAGCTGCCTGGACCTCCGGCTGTAGAGGCAGGGCCAGTGTAACAGTGATGTGTTTACTAAACACGCAGGAAACTGTCACTCGCTGGGGTATCGGGCAGCTCACCCGACCCCCGGCAAACTTACCTGGCTCCAGCGGTCTGCTCCGTCCCGGGCGCCGCCATCTTGGATTCAACTTATTAAACCTATGACGGCTTCCCTATTGGCCAGGCTATCCTGGCGCCAAATACAAAGGGCACTTCCTCCAAACACTCAGTGCCTGTTCCTCAGTTGCCTTTGGGTACCTAAGAAGTGGCTACTCTGTATCCTGTTCATTCATGTGCAAAGCTGACACTCTACTCAAGTACCCGCTACTCTACGTTACTTGTCTGCAAAGCTGACACTCCAATCAAGTTTCTTCTACTCTACTGTCCCTTTGTCTCCTGACTTCCCAAGAGGGTCTTGCTCAGTACTCTGGCAGGGTCCGCGACCTGGGAGCAGATGCAGCTAAGACCATACTGCTTTGCAGTGGTTCCTGGTAAACACAGTCTGCTCATTAGACTCCGCGCCCTGTTGGCGTAGCGTTAAACTGTACAGATCCTAGGATTCACATCGTAAAGACCTGCTATTGCTTGAGACCGTGACAGAAACACAGGAGAGTTATCTAAAGACGGGAGTGCTTGAGATTGCAGCAGAGCGCCAGAGATGACCAGCGATTTTTAAGAACAGAGTAAAAATCGCAGTTTAATACATCTGGCAACTCGGGGACTAAACTTTTCCACGATTTTAAAACGCTGAAAAAAATCGGACCTTGATACATTTACCCCCTGGTGTGTTGACATGTTTTGTCTTTGAAGAAAGTGGCAAACTCATGGGCTGTGGGCAAATAAGTAAGTTGAAGTTGGCAAAGAGACGTCAGTGATTAGAAGACTCCGTGGATACTAGAGAACTGATATATGATAAAGTTAGAGAGACAGAAGTCAGCGGTGGGGCAAGATTTCCTCCACTGGTATTCAGCAGTGTGGGAGCACTTTTGAATATAAGGGGTCTTTTTGGTGTGCAATGATTAAGGTTGGATCACCGAATACTGTATGCAGTGTGATGTTATAGAAAGAAGCAGCCGCAATAGGGCAGGACTGGGCAGTTTTCGAAGAGAGAATTTTTTTTAAGTGAAGTTGTGATTTGATTTGGGTTGAGAGTATTTACATGCCACTGTGTGCATTTTGAGTGCAGGGTGGGTGGTGCATGAAGTACATTGAGGCTGAATGAAATGCTACCTGAAAACTCCTTTTTATTGGAGTTCTACTCTTGCCGATACTAGTCACACAAATGCACCCTTGCAAATATCTCAATATCCACACTGAGTAACACTTGCTCCTCTTGTTTCTGCTGTGCCCTCTCATAGAATATAAACTCTCCCGTTAGCAGGGCTCTCCCTACCCATTGTTTTCATGTCTGTATTATTTTTTTCTGTCTTAACAAATCCCTGTCTTATGTATGCCCTGTTTTTCCTACTGCACTGTGCTGTGAACCACTGTTGCACCTTACAAATCTACAATAATAATAATTATAAAGGAGATTGTAGTCGTAGAACAGGAAGGCAAAGTTTGAGAAACTGGAGATGGAGCAGAGGCAGGAAAATACAAGTTCAAGGGAATGTCCATCACAGTAGGTGGTAGATGAAGGCCACTGGAAAAGACCAAAGGTAAGTGAAAAAAGCTTTGTGGCAGCAGAGACAGAGTTGTTGTCAGTGGGAGTGTTTAAAACACCTAGTATGAGAATAAGTAAGTCAAAAGAGAGGAAATAAGTGCATCAGGTAGCAAAGTTGCCAAGGAATTGGGAAACTGAACCTGGGGGACAATAAATGACAGCACCGTGAATGTGGAGCAGACATAATAGAAAGATGGTGTGGATTTCAATGGAAGAGAAGGAGATGGTGGGCTCCAGCGGTATGATTTGGAAGGTGCAGCATGGATAATGTAGGATTCCCTCATAGGAAATAGCTGCAGGGGATGCAGAGTCAGAGGAGGTAAGCCAAGTTTCTATAATGGCAAAGAGGGTGAGGGATTTTTAAATAAATAAATCAAGAATGACTTTTTTCGGGCTGCACCCACTTTATGGAATTCCCTCCCTCACACAGTAAGACTTTCCTCTAGTCTTCAAACCTTCAAGAGTTTTCTGAAAACCCACCTCTACAGACAAGCTTATAATATTTCTCTACCACCCTCTTAATCTCCCTAGGTTACCCTATTAACACCCTCTACACAGCTAACACAAGACAACAAGCCTCTGACCAACATACTTGTGTGACTGAGCATACAGCCCACTAACTACTTTGTAACCTTTGCATTCTAGCTGGCCAAATATTCAATATGATGTAGCATTTACCCTTGTTTATTAAACCATTGTCCCATAGATTGTAAGCTTGCGAGCAGGGCCCTCTTACCTCTCTGTATGTATTGATTACCTAGTATTGTTTTATTACTGTTTGTTCCCAATTGTAAAGTGCTACGGAAACTGCTGGTGCTATAAAAATAAATGATGATGATGATGATGAAGAATGGACAGGGCTGCCAAGAGGAACTCAGTTCCCCGGTACAACAAATTCATGGACCCCCCTTATAGTCGAGTATGCTAAAAAAAATAAATCAGAGGTGTGGTCATGCATTTGGGGGTGTGGAAAATGTGCCATTGGGGCGTGGCTAACACATCAAAATCACTAGGCTCTGAATTCGCCGTAGCGTCACATATGTCCAGGCACTCCTGACTTTCAGGACATCTAGCACCACAGTGTAGTATAGAAAGAATGCAGTGTGTAACAAAGAGTTCAGTCTTGGCCTGCACCTTACTTTGGGCACAACACTCACCAAAAATTGCCATTGTCCCTATAGAATCACAACATTTCACACACTATGCTGCTCTCTCCTACCTGTTCTTATCACTTTCACCACCTGTGGCTGCTGTTTCTTTAGTTGTGGCTTGTCCGGATCGTAGAATGTTGGAAGACCTATTTGAAAAAAGAAATGGCTACATTTAGAAAATTACAGCCAGCCCCGGCGTTAAATCAATAGCACCCACGATTAATAATTAGGCCTTCCTCCAGCCCCAACATTAAAATAATAGTATTCACATTTAATAAATAAACCTATTTCCCTTCCTGCAAACAGCCCCAGCAATACCTATTTCCCGCAACCATCACTGCCATTAAATAATTCATAGTCACATTTAATAAATAGACCTCATTCTCCCCAAACTCACCCCAACATTCAATAGCCCCCAAACCACCCCATCTTAAATTAATAGTCCCCACTATTAAATTGCCTCACCATCACCCTACAAACAAAATAGCACCCATTTATTAGCCACCACCTACCTCACACTCACTGCATTGCAACAAGCCCCCTGTGCCATCACACACACATTACTGTGCCTCTTCTTTACAACTACACTGCGCCCCCTTATGCTCACACTGCGGCCTCCATGTTGCTTTCCCTCCTTTTTCACTCTGTGCCTCTCCCCCTTTTTTTCACTCTGTGCCTCTCTCCCCCTTTTTTACACTCTCTGCCTCTCTCCCCCTATTTTTTTTATCCTCTGTGCCTCTCTCCCCCTTTTTTTATCCTCTGTGCCTCTCTCCCCCTTTTTTATCCTCTGTGCCTCTCTCCCCCTTTTTTATCCTCTGTGCCTCTCTCTCCCTTTTTTTATTCTCTGTGCCTCTCTCTCCCTTTTTTTTATCCTCTGTGCCTCTCTCCCTTTTCTTATCCTCTGTGCCTCTCTCCTTTTTTTTTATCTTCTGTGCCTCTCTCCCTTTTTTCCCTCTGTGCATCTCTCCCTTTTTTTCCCTCTGTGCCTCTCTCCCACTTTTTTATCCTCTGTGCCTCTCTCCCCCTATTTTTTTTATCCTCTGTGCCTCTCTCCCCCTTTTTTTATCCTCTGTGCCTCTCTCCCCCTTTTTTATCCTCTGTGCCTCTCTCCCCCTTTTTTATCCTCTGTGCCTCTCTCCCCCTTTTTTATCCTCTGTGCCTCTCTCCCCCTTTTTTTATCCTCTGTGCCTCTCTCCCTTTTCTTATCCTCTGTGCCTCTCTCCTTTTTTTTTATCTTCTGTGCCTCTCTCCCTTTTTTCCGTCTGTGCATCTCTCCCTTTTTTTCCCTCTGTGCCTCTCTCCCACTTTTTTATCCTCTGTGCCTCTCTCCTTTTTTTTATCCTCTGTGCCTATCTCCCTTTTTTATCTTCTGTGCCTCTCTCCCTTTTTTCACTCTGTGCATCTCTCCCTTTTTTTCCCTCTGTGCCTCTCTCCCACTTTTTTATCCTCTGTGCCTCTCCCCCTATTTTTTTATCCTCTGTGCCTCTCTCCCCCTTTTTTATCCTCTGTGCCTCTCCCCCTTTTTTATCCTCTGTGCCTCTCTCCCCCTTTTTTTATCCTCTGTGCCTCTCTCTCCCTTTTTTTTATCCTCTGTGCCTCTCTCCCTTTTCTTATCCTCTGTGCCTCTCTCCCTTTTCTTATCCTCTGTGCCTCTCTCCCTTTTCTTATCCTCTGTGCCTCTCTCCCTTTTCTTATCCTCTGTGCCTCTCTCCTTTTTTTTTTCTCTTCTGTGTCTATCTCCCTTTTTTATCTTCTGTGCCTCTCTCCCTTTTTTCCCTCTGTGCATCTCTCCCTTTTTTCCCTCTGTGCATCTCTCCCTTTTTTCCCTCTGTGCATCTCTCCCTTTTTTTCCCTCTGTGCCTCTCTTCCACTTTTTTATCCTCTGTGCCTCTCTCCCTATTTTTTTTTCTCTGTGCCTCTCTCCCTCTTCTTTATAGCACTGCCCCATTCTGTGTCCCCCTTGCCTCTCCATTTCTTTGCTTACCTTTTGTTAGCTTCTTTCTATTCTCTTCTGTCTTCTCTTCTTTCTTCATGCTTTGTCCTGGCTGCAGCGCTCCTCACTGACTGACAGTCAGTGTGAATGGAGAAGAGAGGAGAGGAGGGCCGCCGCCGCTATCGCGTAAGTAAAAAAATGGTCGCAAGATAAAAAATTTAAAAAAAAGAAAATTTTTAAAATCAGCAGTGAGGGCTCGGGTAAAATGTACCCGCCCACCCCCCTCTCGGCGGCCCTGAGAATGGATACAAGTTTGTTACAAATGCCTCGTGTCTCAGAATGTACATGAAAAATGGAGGGAGGATAGTGGAAAAATGTGGATAAGGTTGGAGGGATTAGAAGTATGAGTAAAATAGGAAGATATAAATGAGGAATGTGAGCAGATAATGAGGATTGCACAGGCCCAGGTTTGGGTGAGATGACACCAGCAGCCATGACAAGGCGCACAGTGTGAGAAACAGGAAAAGTGAGGATTTATTTCTGCTTGTGTAGGTCTGTGAGTAAGGTGGGTGAAGGAAACAAAGGTATTGTTATTTTTTTTACATATATTTCAAATTTACATCAAAACAATTAAAACAAAATAATTTAAATAATTTAAATGAACTATGCAATTTAATAGAAGATTCAACTCACCTGTATTCTCTATTACATCTTTTAGTCTTCTGTCCCAAGATGGTCCCAGAGTGATGAAATTAATTACAGCCCCACTGTTATATATATTGGAAAAGCAAACAGTAGGGTCATTATTGTCCTCTCCATCTGATAACAATATTATATCAGTGCCAGCTGATGTTCCATCCAATTTTGTATTAACCTAGTTCCAAGATATAAGACATTGTACAGTGTATTAAAAGTAAAAATATAAAGTTTAACACAATTATTGTAACCATAATAAAAAAAATATTCTAATGAATCACTTTGTTTCATCTAGTTAATTTCACACATTACCTCAATGCCAGCCAAGATTCCTGAACATATATTTGTTCCTCCACCTGCTGTTTTTGGAAGAAGAGATTTCAGTCTCTGTCTCTCCACATCACCTCTTATTTGCAGTAGTTGTGAAATGACGGAAGCAGAAGTTTGGAATGTTACAATTCCAACGTGAGATCCTGCTTCAATTATCTGAATGACAAATATTTCTGCCGCCTGGTATAGTCGCTGAATACGACTCTGTAAAAGATTGAAATAAATTTTGTTAAAGAGACTACTATTATCAGACCAAAAAAGCCATTAGAGCATTACTCCTGAGGAATCTGATATTTATGTGGTGATAGTACGTTACACCAAATTATATTCCTACAGCTAATGTGCCCCCAAAGTTATAACATTAACTATATGGTTTTGTACAAGTTATCATAATAGAACATTTGCGGTAAACATAATTAGCTAATCATTTTATCTTTTTTCTTTTTCTTTTTTCCTTTGCCTCCAAAGGCCTACATGTAGTAATAGGAATTAAATATGTATAAACATAAGTGAAAATAAGTATTATAAATAAACAATATTATATCAAAAAGTGTAGTGAGAGCAAAATTATCAAATTTATCCTTTAAATTATTTGTCTTTATGGTAATTATAAATTATACCACGTATTGTGGTGAACAAAAAATATCTTAATGTTTATAATTGTGTACACCAGTTATCTCTAAAATATACATAATAAAATAAATATTAAGTATGCAATTAACCTCAAGTGAATAAAATGTGAGATTGTATTAAAAAGTAGATAATTAGTGGATTATATAGTTATCAATATAAAAGTGAGGAATAGATAATAATAATAAGTGTTGAAATATAATAAAATCAGAGACCTAAAGGTCATTATTTTTAAGTTAAGCTGTGCATACTATAACATTATGTGAATTTTTATCAATTATTGTGTTTATAGTAAGTTTATATATAATCATTATAATACCATGTATCTTAATTATTTACTCCTATATGTGTTTTTTCAATACTGAATTTCATACAGATTCAAGTATCCAAACTTAAGAGGACAGTAATGTTATATTTGGCTATTTCACCTTACATTAATCATTGCCGTATATCAATATTAGGTCTAACGTACTTTATATATATGAATTAATTTCTCATGTTTCATAAATATCTATTATTAAAATTCTTATTCTATAATTGTATAAACAGGTCAGCACAAACGCAAGCAACCCATCCCAGGTATGTATATCAGTATTTATTTTCTTGATTCCTTTTGATATAGCATTTGTTTTCTGTTTTTTATCTTGTTTGGTTGTTTTGTTTTTTTTTGAAGGGTGTTGTGGAACAATTCTAGTATAGATAGTTCTCTATGAATATATACGTAAACATTGCACTTTAGAGAAACATAGTATAATTCACATTTTCATTTAAACCTGTTGGTTGCATGGAATTCATTAGGAAGATCATTCTTGCTTCTCTTTTCAGTAGTTCTTTTTTAATATCGCCCCCCCTAATGCCTAATTTAATTATTTCCATACCAAAAGCTATCAATTGATCAGGATTACTTTGATGTTTCTTTTGGAAAGGTCTTGCCACTGTTGTTAATTTTTTCAATTTTCTAATATCTTGCTCAGCATTTCTAATATTGCCTGCATGTTCCAATAATCTTTGCTTCAGGGGTCGACTAGTCATTCCTATGAAATTGATGTTACAAGTACAAGTCAGGCAATAAATTACTGCTTTTGTATCACAGTTTATAAATGATTTAATTTGATGATTTTTACCATACCTATCTGTAAAGTTTTTTGTTTTTTTAATGAATTTACAGGCTTTGCATTTTCCACAGGCATAACATCCTGTGGTTTTATCAATAGTAAAATGTATCTCTATCTTGTTATCGAAGTGGCTTTGCACAAGAAGATCTTTTAAGTTTCTTGATCTTCTCCAGCTTATGGAAATCCTATCACCAATAATTTCTGATGTATCTGGGTCTAATTTTAAAACATGACTGTTTTTGTAGTATATTTTGTATAGTCTTCCACTGGTTATTTAATTTACTGATGAACCTCACTTTTTCCTTGGGAACTTCGGTTTTTCTTTTTGGAAAGATTAGGCGATCCCTATCGATTTTTTGGAATATACGTGCAGATTACATTCAGTGCAGACTTGGGGTTCTGCAGGGCATGTGAGACGGATTGCCGTCTCTGTGTTTCACGGACAATCTAGATCCAACACTACTTAATATATTTGGTACAACAATTGTAACAAAGTGTGATCAAAGTGGCAACAATATATAAGAAACTAATCCCCATATGAGAGACCTGTATCCGTTTATGCAATAACTTCTAATCACAGTATTCATGAACAAAATATAAACCCAAATAAAAGAAACTTAGATCTATCTGTATATAATAATCTGATTATAATATTCACGTTTTCAATAGCTCTCAATCACAGTATTCATGCTGGATTGAATAAGATATCAATTTATATGGAAGAGATCTATATCTACCTGTTTAATTAATCTGACTATAATATGCAGCGACCACATAATGGAATAAAAGGTTTTATATTTGCAAAGAGTTAAGCTCTAAGATATTATTCATTTATATACTATTAATTATTATTTATACCTTATCCTTAGTGGTTTAACATTTGGAGACATATAAGACATAGCCAGTTTTTATACAATATTTCATTAATACAATTTTTAATCTGGTCACATATTTTCGCTGTTTATTTTATAATAAATTAATAAAAGTTAAGTTTTACTGAACACATTCTAGTTGGATAACTAATGCGGATATGGAGTAATTGGTGCATCGTATTTCAAACCTCTTTCTTTTCTTTTTTTGTTTTAATCAGCTTCTCTTAAAGTGTCATTAGATTACATTTTTATATTTTTACATTCATATAGTTAACCATCCCAGTAAGCTAGGTAAACTATTACAATGTATTCCTAGTTAAAGGTCACTTTTTGCTTAAAGTTGAACATATTTACTTGTTACATGTGAACTTACGCCAGCCATACTTCCAGACACATCGAGCACAAGAGTGACCACTCTGTCTTTATACTGTATAAGTGAGATTGAAGGAACAGGAATACTGTTGTTTGCCATTGGGGGAGAGAAACTTATATCAGTGGAGTTCATGATGACATCCCATGTACTGCGATAGTTACATATTCTGTTTTGTAGAGTTGGAGCCTCAATATTATGATTACTGGAATTACAGAATTCTGATACCTAGTAAAAAGAGGATAAAATAATTAGCAGTGGCGGTTATACGAAGGGAAATGTGGGTAAAATACCATAAAAGCACAAATACATCTTGAAGAATTTATCTGTTATTAATTTTGCCTCAGTACAATATTATAATATTATAACTAAAGTTACCAAATTTGTCTGGAAGTATGATTTTATAAATCCCATACATATCACTGACAAGGGTCAGATCAGCTGAAACAAGTCCACATGTCATACCACATGACATCAACCAGAAAGATACAGTCAGTTAAACAGTGAACAGATATGACAAAGTACCTAATGTTGCATTGGAACCAATTAAGGTCATATACTGCTTTTACTATTCTCATTTTTTTCAACATGTTGGTCCCTGAATTAACTGTATTTAAGAAATTAGTAAACAGGTTGTGGGTTCAAAATCTATCACTTAAGAATATGATATTGGGCTTCTGTGACCAAAACTGGTCACACAAGGGTCGATCCTGCTGCTTGGCTAAGCTACAGAATCACATGCAAATTAGGCTGTATATGTGGGTGAGCGGATTGTACAAGAACCGGCCAATCAGTGCTTAGACCAAGGGACCAGATCACTTCTAGAACACACTGCAGCCTAGAGTGCGGTTAGTCTACAGGCCTTTAGCATTCATCTACCAGTCTCATGTATGAACAAGCCTAATAATGGAAAGACAATATACTGGGCGTTACACAACCTTTACAATAATAATCAGTACTCGTCTCAGCTGCAGCTCTCAAAAACAGGGTCTGCAACCTGTAACAACCAAACAATAGCGAAAAAAAAACAGGAGAGCGCTAAGCTTAGACAAAATGTATATATTTAATAAAATATATTATTGTTAATAAAAACATCAGACATAAATGGCATTACTCGTGGAGTTTGATCAATGTGAACTTCAAGTGCAACAACATAAATATCTCAGACACTGTATATATCACAGTCCACACTATTACATATAATGGTCCCAAAACTTCAAGAGCTACTGTCCAGAGAAGAATAGTAATACATAATCACCCCTAGTAGAGGGTACTGGATGTAAAGTTCTCCTAAGCTGAAGTGATACTTTTCTCACAACTGTGTGTGAATAAACCTTCCATTAATTGAAAATATAGCATAGTATGCATAGGATAGATATTGCAGGTGATAGAGATAATACTCATCCGTTTCTTCAGCCAGCAATGTAGGGAGAAAATGTAGAAATCAATCCCACAATACATCCAGTTGTGTGTAACAAAAATCTCCTGGTAGAATATGATGAGATGACTGCGGGGTTTAGAACGCACCAAACTCCACCAAGTTTGCCGCCAATCGGCTGACGCGTTTCTCAGCTGTCAAGAATCTGTTTCATCAGAGGCATTTCTACATTTTCTCCCAATAATATATTGTATTGAACTTTAAAATTTTGTCTAAGCCTAATAATGATCTACTGTGATCAGATTATTATGAAACATTACTCTCATTTTTATATATATATATATATATATATATATATATATATATATATATATATATATATCCAACATGACTGATTTAATTTAATGAAAAACTCATTCATTTGAACTAGAAATGCTCAGGATCGATTCTCCGAGAACCGAACACACCCAAACTTAGCCGATCCGAGTACCAAGCCGAGCCGGCTCGGTATTTTCGCGCGCCCTTGGAATTGGATTTTATAAGTACCGCCCTCCACGACGATCCACTGCCATTTCACAGAGGGACAAAGAAAGGGTAGCACAGTTCTGGGCAGTCTCTAGTGCAGATGGGAAGCGTCATAGCTAGAAAAGAAAGAGGAGGGGTAGCAGTGTTCTTCAAAGTCTCCAGTGACATTCAGGACAGGTCTATTTCTCCATTGCTAATTGTCATTGCTGAAATAGAAAGGCTGGCGTCTTGGTCTAAATCTGCAGCCACATTGTACTGTGTTATCTAGCTAACTCACCAATAGGACAGATCCATTGCTAATTGCCATTGTTGAAATAGAAATAATAGGGCTGGCAGTCTTGGTCTAAATCTGCAGTCACATTGTACTGTGCCATAGCTCACCCAGAAATAGGAGAGGTGGCAGTGTTTGGTGCTAAAACAGAAATTCAAATACTAGGGCTGGCAGTGTTATTAAAAGTCTCCAGTCACATTTTACTGTGCCATAGCCCATACAGAAAGAGGAGGGGTGGCAGTGTCCTTGTCACTCTCCAGTTCAGTCATATTGTTCTTGCCACTCTCCAGTCTCAGTCATGATGATAATAATCCCTCTACCTGATGTGCTTATGTTCAAGTGCATAGTGGTTTTAAGTCAGGGAAACAAAAATGTAAATAAAAAGCTTGTACCTTTTAAATAAAAAAAACACCTCTGTAATAAAGGTGAAAGTTTACTGTAGAAAAACATAAAATTGCCAACATGCCATTCTACCCAAAATATTTCCAAGCAAACCAGCATCAGCTAGCTCCCTTCTCTCAGCTAGATCTCAGCACCTGCACTCTACACTGTCATCATATTCATCCTCATCAGTGTGTACACCATCTTCAAACAATACTAATTCTTCCCCTTTGGAATCCACCATCACAGAAATCTGTGTATTTTGATGTAATTGCCGGTAATGGCCTTCCTCATGGAATTTCTAGATCATTTTAAGGAAGAACTGTCATGATTTTTGGGCAATTCTTTCAGACCAGACCAAATGTCAAAATGTTGTGCAGACTCATCTGCATCATCAGAGGGTGTCTTGGGAAGCTAAGTTTTTACCTAGCAGCAATTTCCAGAGAAACTGAAGGAGGAGACGTCATCGTGTCATGTACCATTTAAACTGTCAGCTTGCTGACCAGGAGCTCATTGCATCTCTTGAGATCTGGGTCAGTTGGAAAGAAAGAGAAGACATAACACTTAAACCTAAGATCAAGCACACTTGCCAAAATTTAATGATCTAATTTCAAGATGTTGATAACTCTTGAGTCTTGGAGAAGTGAATAAAGTACTTAAGCTACAAGTCCAACATAATTAGCGGAATTGCTTTGTTTCATTTTCTCCTTCATTTTCTCTTTCTGCTTTTCAAAAAGTCTAATTAGGGGAATCACTTGACTCAAGCTAACAGTGTCTGCACTCTCTACACAGGTGACTATTTTGAGTTTTTTCAGCACCTTGCACAACACGGAAAGTATTCTACACTGCGCTGGACTAAAGAACATTCCCCCTAAATTATATTCTTCTTGCAGATTCTGCATTATCCTACATGCTGTTTCAGAATCCCGAAAATGATCATAAATATTTTTGACCACAGACAGCATCTCTTGCATGTCATTTTTTTTAAAAGTTCTGTACCACCAAGTTGATTGTGTGAGCAAAACAAGGAATGTGATGGAATTCCCGCTGTAATGCTCTAACAATATTGGTGGCGTTATCAGAAATCATATATTTTCAGGAGAGTCCAAACAGGATAAGCCATGTTGCAATGACATCCTTTAGTTTTTTAAACAAGTTTTCAGCGGTATTACCTCTGACCTGCGCCTTGTCTCGTCTCTGATAACCACCTCTCACTCCCGCCTTCAAGACTTCTCCCGTGCTGCTCCCCACTTATGGAATTCCCTACCATGCTCAATCAGACTTTCCCACAGCCTTTAAATCTTTAGATGCTCTTTTGAAAACCCATCTCTTTTTAAGAGGTGACCTTATCCTCGATAACACTATACATACTAATGAACCCTCACAACTATCCCAATATCCATTCTGAGCCACACTGGCTCCTCTTGTTTCAGCTGTGCCCTCTTCCCTTTAGAATGTAAGCTCTGTAATAAGGAGGGGCCTCCATACCCTTTGTTTTCATGTCTCCTTTCATTTTGTCTGCCTTGTCTGTTCTTGTTTTACTTACGTCCTGTTTTATGTATGTCCTTGTCCTCCCTATTGTACGGCACTGTGGAGCACTGTGGTGCCTTACAAATCTATGATAATAATAATAATAATAATAATAATAATAATATTAATAATAATATGTCTCTTAGTGAAGCAGATGATACATAGAGTAGCCTGCCTCTGAAAAATGTGATGTTTTTGGGTACATGCTGCTGCTCTCCCTGCTGGTGAAGGCAAATCACCAACCCAGTGGGCTTTCACAATCACATAATCTTTAGTTTGCACAGTTACACTTGTCCACATATCTGTGGTTAAGTGTACAGTGGGTAGAATAGCAATTTGTATCCCAATAATTAATTTTTTATGAATCTTCTGGTAGAGGTGAGGAAAAGCTTTTCTAGTAAAATGATGTTGTGATGGAATTTGGTAACGGGGACAGGAGACCTCAAGTAACTGTCTAAAAACAGCTGCATTAATAGTGGATATTGGACACAGATCTAGAACTAGCATAGTCACCATGGTGTCTGTGATCCGCTTTGCGACTAGGTGTCAGCTTTCATACTTGCTTCCTCTTGCAAAGGATTGTTTAACAGTCAATTGTTGTAAACTACTAGTAGTCTTCTTCTGGGATGAAGATCCACCCCCAGCAGCAGGAGCAGCAGCAGTGGGCCTAAAGGTCAAGGATTTTTCTGAGGAGTCCTGAATAGGGGAGGAGTCATCTAGCCTTAGAAACTTGGATGCAAGATTAACTCTGATCATTTGGGAGGATATTGATGATGAAGGTGTTGGGGTGTAGATTGCACGTGCTGGGATCTAGCTGAGAGAAGGGAGGTAGCTGATGCTGGACTGCTTGTTGTTATTTTTTAGCATAAGTTTCTGATTTTCACAAAAGCTTTCCATGAACTCGCTTCAAATGGAGTAACATGAATGAGGTTCCTAGATGGTTAAAGTCCCTACCTCTACTGACTGTGGCTTTACAATGCTACAAATGACTAGACAAGTGTTGTCAGGATTTGTGTAAAAATAATTCCGCACATAAGAGGTGGATTTTTTGGTGTTGTGACCAGGCATGGCAATGGCCTTCTTCTTATCACTGGCAAGAACTGCTTCCACTGGTGCATGACTTGCCACAGTAGAGTTCATTTAAGCACTATTTGATTAGGTGGCTTAAGCACATTGTTAACTTGTTTTGTGGGGGCCCAAACAAACCAAGCACTTCAGCCACAAAAGTGGCACTGCTTGTCGCTGGAGTGTTTGCTTTGCTAAACTGTACATGTCCTTTTCAATATCTTACATAAGGGTGGGTGGGAGGGCCCAAGTACAATTCCATCTTGCACCACTTTTCTTTTCTGCCACTGCTGTGTGGAAATGTTTCCTAGATGTGCTATGAACTGCCGTGTGTTTGTGTCATTACTCTGTCACTTAGCATCCAGTCAGGTTGCTGCAGTCTTTGTTTGAAAGTGTATGAAAATAATATTATGACCTGTGCGGTGGTCAAAATTCACTGCAAATGACTTGAAATTGGTGTTATTGAGGTTAATAATAATGAAGGGGAAAAAGAGAGCAAAATTATGTGATTTTAGCAAAAAAAAAAAAATAGGGATTTTAGAAAAAATAGGAATCCAAAAGCAAAACACGCAAGGGCGGTTTTGCCAAAACCAAAACCAAAAACACGAAGTTAATCCAGATCCAAAACCAAAACCTGAACCTGGTCAGTGAACATCTCTAATTTGAACAGGAATATTTTCATACATAATAGTGTTTGGAAAATCTTCCATGATATTTTTTAAAGACATCAGATTTTATTAGGAAGAAAATTCTTACATGGAAATATAATTTATTTGTTTAGTAAATGTGCACGTAGATTTCTGGTAGCCTAAAAACAACTGTAGTAAGTAATACATTAGCAAAAATTACAGAATTATTGCTTGTGTGGTTCATAGTAAGGAATACAATTTAGTAAGTGTTTGTAAGCCATGCGGTGACCAGGTTTTGTGGGGCAAAGGACACATGAGACATACAAAACAATCTATTAAGGTGCACCCACTGACAAAAAACTTTTTGCATACTTTGGGCCTGATTCAAGTCTGCACATACGCCCGTTTTCATAGTGTATGTTAGTACTGTGCATGCCCAGGAACCAAACGTAATTGCATGAATCTGACACATACAACCCCTTATTACTTGATAGACAGCACAGGGGAGGGAAGGGGCGAAGTAACGTAGGACATGTATAGTAAGGGCATGCTCATGCAGATGCGGATAATTCAAATCCTGTGTTTAGCGCACGGATGTTTTCAGACGTATCTTTTGCACCTGATATAGGATAGATGTAAATGCTGGATGATGACCAACATGGCATTGTTTTTGTTTATTACACATGCTTCTTAGTAGCTAGCACAGAGCAATTATACACATTGAAGATTTAATATTTTGTTATTTTAAAATAATAGATGAAATAAAAAAATCTCAAATAAGGATTATAATGAAAAAATATATAGTTAAATGTGTTCTTATTTTTTTTTTTTAGTTGGTTTGTTATTATATTGATACCATTTATTATTTTATGATCATTTAAAAGTTATGTATGTTCACACATAAATAAATGCACATGTAGTAAACATAGTGCAAATGCTCCTCAAAAATACTTCAGCCTATATGTGTGTCTATCATTAGGGAAAGTATGAACTGTTTATACTGTTTAACATATCTTAAGAAAATTACTCTTTTAAAAAAACAGAAATTATGCCCAATTTGCGTTCCAACTTGAATCATGGCCTTTATAGCAAACATTTACACTTTTTTTTTTACCCTGATGGCTACATGTTATTGGTAATGCGACTAATTTAGCATTGCTGGATCAATAGTGTTTGTAGCCTGTACAATAACTAAGACCATTATTATGCAATTTGTTTTCTAGTCGTATATCTTGTAAGTGCAAGAGAAAGTTTCTTAGTGAAGATTTGACCATTAAAAACTACAGCAATGGAGATTTGAGAGTATTGGGGCATGGCAGAGGAAAAAAAGTTGCTTAGAAAATTTAATTCCGGCCATCCTCCAGACACACACCTATTACAATACATACCCCACCTCAAGTCACACCGCTGTATCAAAAGACACACCAGTCAATGTGTGTACTCTGCCAGATAACAACTCCCTCATCATAACCTGTCTTCCCTGCTCTGCTCCTCACTCTCACACTCACCTCCATCTCTCCCCATCCCTGTCCACACTTCCAAACCTCTCTCCCCTGTCATTCTCTCATCTGCCTCTCTCCACTACCCTACTACTCACTCTTAAACCTATTTTCCTAAAACTACTATGTCAGATAATAGGTATGTTAGTAAGATGAAGTAATACTTACAGATGGTAATGCTTGCAAATACATTATTGATTGTTTGACAAACTGGTTTTTGTCAGGCACAAAAATGCAGTCCTCCTCATATAGGCCGGTGTTAGGGTCAAAATAGCAAGGCCGCACATTACAGGAATCTCCTTGGCATTGGCCTGTGTTTTTTATATTAACACCAAGAATATTGCGGGAACACCTAGCACAGGAAAATCATATAAGGTCATAAAATTAGAAACTTTGGACAACCAATAGCGACACAGTCAATATCTGCTATCTGTTTTGTCACTTACTTATAAATAATAGAACAGTTTCATTCATAAAGATGCAACCTGTATAGCCTTCGCTTACCAGGCCATAATCGCTAGGCAGGGATCAGCAATAGTTAGACTCATGTATTTACCCTACTGAGACATTTTCATACAATATCTGCATGAAGGCGTTAAGGCAGCCTAATAATAATAATGTGTGAAATAAATAACCATCATCTGGACAAAGCTTTGGAGCAGGGCCCATCAATAATGGGCCTGATGGAGCTGCAGCTTCAGGCCCTCACATTAAAATAGACTGTATGTGTGTGGATTAATTTCTGTTTCCTATATTTGCATACAAAATCATGTAAAACTGTGTATTTGTTTGTAACTTGTGTCTCTGTGTGGTTGCCTCAATCTACACACGCATTTTTTTTCTCCATGTTGGTGTTTATGCTTGTCTGGAGGTGCGTGGATATCTGTATATTAAGCATACTTGCCAACTTCTTCTAGTTGGCGCCCGGGAGCACGCCCCCCGCACGCCCACCTCCGGGGAAAGGTGGGCGTGCAGGGGGTGGGAATCCGCAGATCGCTTCATTTTGGACCCGCCCTGTGACGTAATGACGCAAACGCGTCATTTTACAGCGGGGGCGGGAACAAATGCCGCGATTCCTGGAGAATCGCAGCATTTTGGACCTAATTCTGCCCACTTCACTAGGAAGTGGGCAGATGCGGGAGACTGCCATACACTCCCAGGAGTCTCCAGGACATTCCGGGAGAGTTGGCAAGTATGATATTATGACAGCTATGTAATTGTTTTTCTTATCTTAATAAACTGTGAAAAATAAGTATTAAGTATTAGGTTACATAAATTGTCATGAGTTAGGTTGAATGTCTACATGGAGTATTGCCTGGAGATGAAAATTCTTATAGTAGTGCTGTTCTGAACACTTATTTAATTCAGAAAAAAATTCTAATTAGTGACCATCATGAGGGGTACAGTTGTAAATGTTCCTTACTGACTAGGATTTTATTATAATAGAATTTTAACTGAATCGAATTTTGGAGCAAGTGAGGGTCATGAGAAGGCATTTTGGGATGAGTGATATAGCCATGCTGAGGTTGACTTCAGGCTGTTGAATGGTGGATGTATTATATACTCCCTGATCTATGTTATATACTGTTATGTGCTTGGCTCTCCATATTTCATGTCACTAAACATTTTCCAAACAGGACTCAACAATTCAGTACCAGACACAAAACCATCAGCAGGTAATGAAAGCTGCACTAACAGGTTGCAGAGAACAAAACACCCTCATCCTTTAGCCCTCCTAATTTTGTTTCATAATCACTCTTTTCCCTCCCCATTTCCCTTTCTGTCCTCTATCTCTTGTATTGCTCAATGTTGTGTTTGTCCACTTGCTGTGTTTATACCTTCCATCTTACTCACCTCCTCCCTGACACCTTCACTCCTCCTCATCCTCTCCTATCTTACCCTCTCTCCACAGACTTTCAGGACAGGAAGAATCAGCTGAAGGCACAAGAACAGAGCTCAAACAATTAATGTAAATGTAATTTTTCTTGCCAGTGATTGTTAGATTGTTTATTTTGTTTCTCTTCAACTTGCCCCCCACCTGCTGGCCATGCCCCCTTCAGCAGGACGGCACTGCTCACAATAGGCCTTTAATAATTTTCAGCATCAAATCCATGTGGCCCTGGGTTGGAGAATACTTCTGTCATCAAGTAGACTAGAGCCAGTGCAATTTAATATTTCATCCTTTGTAACTGGATAAAAGATTTTCTAAATCAGGAGGCGAGCCCTTTACCAGACTATGGCATACCTCTTTCGATACCTGCTCTGTTTAAAGCGTGGACTTGGAAAATAAGGGGACACGTTACCTGCACCTAAAAATATATACCTTCTCTAAGCCAACTGTCTGGGCGCACCAGTAACCGTGTCACTTTCCTGCCACACATAGTGTTCTTATCTTTTCCCACCAGCCCTGGGCTACAATCTATGTGAATTGGAGTTAAGTGCTCCTTCCTCAAGTGCTCCTTTTCCTACACTAGGAGCTAGATTTATTAAAGGGCGGTTTGCTCAAACCACTGCTTTTCGGCTAGTTTTCCGGCGGTTTTGAAACCGAAAATGAATGTAATATTTTATGAGAGAATTTTTTTTTTGATTTTTTTTTTTTTGTTCAAAGGGACACTATTATAGCATTATATTTTGTAGAAAATGTGAATATATAATATTATTAACTGATTGTTAATGGTGGATATAATTATTTATGTTGCACAATTTGTCATGACATATTGTCCAAATAATATAATAATTAAATCATTTTATCCCCTTAATATAATGAAAAATTTTTATTCCCTCATAAGTTAATATTTAATTCATTTTGCCTCTTAATCAATAAATAATGATTGCCAACATAATTTAAATGTCAATGGTGCTTTCTCTAATGTTCTGAATGGAAAAATAGTTCAAACAGCACATTTAAGCTATCAAGCCATTCTGAAGCGGGTTTTAAAACTGTCCTGTCTTTTGGATGGCGGTTTTGATGGCGGTTTCATTGAAACCGCCGGCAGTTTGGACAAAACCACCGGCGGTTTAACTTTTTCAATCCACCATACATCGCCTGTCATTTTAAATTGAAGCCTCAAACCGCCACCAAACATTAGTAAATCTAGCCCTAGGGCTTAGAAGCACTAAATTACAAATTTTATATATTAAAATCTGTGGTCCTATAAAGCAACCATTCTCACAGAACAAATGTTAAACACACAGGTATTAATATTCAGTGATAGTGAAGTGTTATTTGCGCTCTGGATGCCCTTTCCAGGTGTGGTGTAAAGCTAGAGTGTCCAGGTCTAAACAGTACAATAGTAAAGGATGCTTACAGCTCTACAACTAGCGAGCATGATAAATGCTAGTATTAGAAGGATGCTTCTCAGTAAATCAAATTTCTTTGTCAAATAGTCAACGTTTCTTCGGGATAGGTGAAAATAATTCTAGTAAGAATCTGAGTAATAAACAATGATTTGTCCATGATAATGAATACAACGGCCTTCAAATTGCCATGTAATGAGATCTGATTGACAGTGGTGCACATGCACTCTGGGAAAACTTGTGATTTTCGTTCTGATAAACAGCATCACATAATTAATAATACGGAATGGAAAAACAAAATCTTAAACTATTGATGTGTGTGGAGATTATGGGGCAGATTTATTATCAATCGAATTTTAAAAACGATTGATTTCAATCCTTATCGCAAAAAATGGATTGAAACATTGTGACTATTCATTAAAATTCTTCACTGGGAACAGCAGTCATGAAAAACTGTTGTTCCTGCGAAGACCTGTCTCCTATGTCCTCTATGGTCACTATCGCAAAGAAGCTATCTATGCGATAGCATCCGGAGGTAAGTTGCAGTGAGAAATCCGAAGATCCCTCTACCACAATGCTTTCCCCTTAGGCTTTCCTGTATAGACTTCTACTGGGAGGGTGGAGAGAGGGGACGATGAACCAGAAGAGGATACAGAGAAGGAGCAGTTGGTGAGGAAAGAGGTGAACCAAGCGAGGACAGAGCAGGAGAGGCAGAGAGATCGAATGGTCTGTATAAGGAGGGGGTGGTCGACGGTGGAGAAGGCAGGGTAGAGGTCCAGGAGGATAAGCAGAGATAAATGACCCATGGATTTAGCCGAGAAAAGGTTGTTAGTACTTATTTAAAAGCTCTTGTGACTTTTTGTGGGTCATAGTGTTTTTCAATGAATTGTTGCACTAACTTGTGCAAGGTAGTTGTCTAGTGTGGAACAATTATGACTTACTTGTTTTAAATGTCCTGTAGGTATATTTTGAAGCCATGTGGGGTGATGTTCACTACTCGCGAGACTGTAGATGTTCACATATACTTGTTTATGATATGTTTTTATTTCAAGCTTTTGTTTCACGTTTGTTTTTCTGTACAAATATCTCTAAATCCAAAAACTCCACACTCTCTCTGCTGTAACTGGTGGTAAATTGTAGATTGCAGATGTTGTTGTTCATGTACTCAGTGAAACCTTTCCAATGAGGTCATTAAATACCACAGGTAACAGTACCAGAGCACTAACCATAGCAGATGTAACAAAGCAATATTATTACCATTCCAAGTCTAATATACCGCATTTTACTCCTTGAAATAACACCACTAGCACCAAGCTAGATTATGCTTAATTTACACATCTTAACAGACAAGAATAGTTTTACATATGGCAGGCATGCAATGATATGACAAATGATACTATATCAACAATGCACATGATTCACTAATCTATGTGATCATGCAACTACAGTCACTAAGTGCACACACATCGGAGTATGATCTACTCAACCATAGTCCTGATTGAGTGTGTCAGAACAGTTGACAGACTGTCCTGCTCTCTCCTACCTGTTCTTGCTGCTTTCAATACTTGCTGGTGAGAGATGGCTGTGAACGATCTGTACACAAGCTGCAAAAGTGGCCGGTCCCAGGGCAGGGTCCAGCCAACTCAAGCATACAGTACCCCAGGTTGGGAGAGGCATTTCCAGGTACTAGGAAATTCCCCCTTCCCTCGGTTTGCCTATGGGTTATTCCCCTCTAAGCACTGCAAATCTAGCCAATACAATCTCCACACACATAAGTAGTTTAAGATTTTGCTTTCCCGTTCCTTATTATTAATTATGCAATACTGTTATCAGAACGAAGATCACAAGTTTCCCCGAATGCATGTGCACCACTGTCAATCAGACCTCACTAAACGGCAGTTTAAAAGCCATTGTATTCATTGTTGTGGACAAATCATTGTGCATCACTCAGATGCCATTGATTATTGTATACTTTGTATTTGTACCTAATACAATGGTGAAATTTACATTAACAATCATTCAGTAACAGCCTGTAATCAAGACTGACCAGTAAGAAGAGGGAGGAGTTGCCTGCTGCTCCTTATCAGATCACTCAGCAATCCTTCATTCATACGCAAATCCCTGAGGAAGGCTTCACTTTGAAAGCTGAAATGTGTTGGATTACTTTTACAAAGATAACTCATTATTACCCGCCAGTGCTTTTTTTGTCATAGAACTCACAGAACTGAGTTCCGGCACCTTTTTTCAACGGATTTTCCAATTTTTAAAAGCAACTTTTGAACATTTGATGTTTGGTCCACGTGAACTTGAATCGCCCTGTCGAGCGTAGTAGGTCGGCGGAAAAATCATTAAAAAGGTGCATGCAGGGTGCTTGTGTGTCGAGCTTACTGTAGACGGTGACCGTTATGTTTCGTTATACAACTGACGTATGTGGGTGTGTGTACAGTGATTGATTGATTACGTGAGATGAGTTCCGGCACCTTTTTTCTTACAAAAAAAAGCACTGTTACCCGCTATCCAGAAATTTACGTTCCACAGTGGAATGCATAGACTATGCCTATGAGACTAACCTGATTAATGCTCTGCTAAGTGGAGCTATCAACAAGTTTGTTTTTATCATTATTTATTTACTAGTGTGTATGGCAACACAAATAAATAACCAATTGTTATAATTGTCCCATTCCCAAATTATTTTAGTTTATTTGAAACTCACCCGCACACATGAATAGAATAAATACATTACAGTGAAGCAACTGCCGTCAGGGTCAACAACTTCAGCGTGAGTATTATTTATCCTCAAACTACAAGTCAAGACTACACTTGTTAAAACTTTTATCCTTATTTCTTTTTTTACTTTTCCTGAAATGTGGACATAGCTGAAAAACATCTTCCCGTATTTGAGTGTGTAAAAGTAGCATATGGACCCTTTTTTAACTGTTAGAAAATAAGAAGTTTGGAAATGTTGTGTCATTAAGCTGGATTTCTAGACTTATATGAAGACGGAAGGAAGAAACTTTTACTATTTGACAAACCAATTTGATTTTCCGCTACACATCATTCTAATACTAGCGTTTATCATACTCGCTAGTTGTAGAGCTGCAAGCATCCCTTACTTTTAGTATTCACTGCTGCTTAGGCCTGATAAAAAGAGGTAAGACAGTTTGTCTTGCAAAATAACTTTTTATATCAATTAAGAAAGTATCATCCAATACTTCAGAACTAACATAATTACAACTGGATTAATACAGCTATTTTTTGACCTAATCTATCAGAACTAGGATAAAAAATGTACTGTTGACCCCCACATAACTTCAAAGTTCCGATGTGACAATAGCTAATTCTAATTCCTGGTTACTTGTATTACACTTTAGTATATGCTATAGAATGATATTGATTGAATAATTAAAATGCAATAATAATATTAATACTTTACCTAGTTGCTTCCACTTTGAGATCTGTTGACAGATAGTAGGGTTTCTCAAGGTTATATTCATCAAAGACCCCCCATCGAAGGTGAGCCCATTCATGAACGAACACTCTCCCTGAAATTATTTAAAGTGATAAATTATTCTGTGCATGAAATACCATCTCATAGTCATTAAAAAATACATTTCAGTGTTATCACTAGAAATTCTTTAATAATTTGAACGAGTTAGAGAGTTTATAGAATTTGGCCGGTTCAAATGTCACAGACTTTGGGCAACTTCAATATGGATTCAACTGCTGTGGTTGCCCTGCCCTTGACTATTGAACCTCAAAATCACAGTTCATCAGTTGATCAATTGTTGCCTGCTTCATGCCAAAGCTTTTGCTTGTATGCTTGATTCCTGAACTACACCTAAATGTTCATGTGATCAGATCAGAGCTCCATCTCGTAGCAACCATCTACATTCAGTACGGAGTTTAAATCTTTACTTACTTTACTTACTTCACCACTTCTCTTTTGGTAACTAAAAATCAGACTATTGAAAAAATGACTCAAGTGTTTGGGCTATGTCATAATGAAGTTAATCACAAGGATCATAAATAAGAGGAAGCGAGACCCACCTACCACTGCCTTGAAAAATACAGCTAGTTGGAGTATATGGTGCATTATACCCTTTATTACAATGGGATTACTAAAAAAACAAAAACCTCCCTACTATTTGTTATGGCTGACGGCAAGTGTCATAAACTTGTAGAACAAGTCACAGAGGTCTTCGCCTATAGCAGCCGCCTTTCCCGTAGAGCTGAACGTGCTCACAGGTACTCGGATGCCCCCAGGTCTTAAGCTCAAAGTGGTACTTGTTTATAACCCTACCGCAGTGCAGGCGAGGGCCAGGTGGAAGAATAGCAAAGTCCAAACGGGCCGAGGTCAAGGGGTACAGCGGGCAGCGGTGGTGTAGTCCAGGCAAAAGGTCAGGGCTGGCGGCAAACAACAAATCCAGGTAACAGGCAGAGATCAAGGTCACAGGCAATACAGCAGTCCAGTACATGGTTCAAGGTCATACACAGCAAGATCAATCCAAAGGCAGAGAGGGGGAACAGAGCAGGGAGCAGGTAAGTATGCACAGAGCAGGAACTATAACCAGCAGTGAGGACCAGTTCTCACTGCCTTAAATACTATGATGGACAAATCAGAAGGGAGGAGGACAGGGCTGACAATCAGCCTCAGGAGGCTGCTAATTAATTACTAGCTGGAAACTAGCATAGGTCATATAACAAAACCAGGAACATGTATAAATGACAAAGAGAATCATGCGAGAGCTCCACCTGGAGTTGGAGGTTGTCCCTACACCCTCCTACTCTATGCCACAAAGATAACAGTGCATTGAAACTAATGCACCTGCTCGGCTGCTACCTCAAGCCAGGATGCGGTGTACCGCCGTGGCTCGTGACACTATCACTTAAGAAGCAACACCTACCCATTATTTATTTCAACTTTTACCTTTTTTATCCAAAAAGACTGTGTGTCTTATTTATGAAGTCATAGGGTAGGACTGTTACATGTGCCACTACGGTATATCTAAATGTTTTTATTAAATTGGTAGAAATGTGAACCTTCCTGTACAGTATAAATAGTGCCTGGAAGTCACCAAATGTGCAACAATGAAAATGTAGGCCCACCAAATAGAGTACATTTGTTGGGGGTTGAGGTTAAGAGTATGTGTCCTCCTCCTTAATACCCCAGAGATGCCCCTGTAAATGCCCACATTACCCCCTAGACCTCATTTACATATCTTGTCCCATAGCATAAAGTTTTGCTTTGCATTTGTGCACAAAATGCAACCCACTGAATGCTTCTAGCCAACATTTAACTAGGAAGCCCTAATCCACGCAGTTTCAGCCAGCACCAAAGAAGATGCAAACTTTTGTACCCTCTGAAAACATTGCCACCATGAAGCACATACACAAGCCTGCAAATATAGGTGCTTGATTTCACATAACATCATTGGCAAGAAATCACCCTAAATACACACTACAAAAACTTTTCAAAAATTTGTTATTTCAAACGATTTTACAAATGACTGAAGTTCTGATTAGTCTGCCTATTCATGTGTACACACTATACACATTGTACATGATTTGCCTTCAGATCTTTGCTTTTAATCTGTCATAACCATCAGCTGAATGGGTGACAGCAGCTCCGGGCACACCCCCCCTCCATCTGAGAAGTATTGTGATCCTGAGTAGTGTGTACTACTGCTAAGCTCTTAAGTTCATAGTCATGTGCATGCATGTTTGAGTAGTAGCAGGGTCAAGTTCAACCACTTTAAAGTTCTTTTGCATTTTATGAATCCACAATTAAGATTTTTAAACTATTCAGAAGCCCAAGTGGTAAATAAAAGGAAAACAAATATTCCAAACCTCATAACCTAAAGTCATTGAATATTACAGAGCCATTCCGGCACCAGTAAACGCTGTCATTCCTCAGTACTGCTATAATTGTATTACCCATATAGACAAACAGACCCTAAGCATCAGGCTGCAGATCGTACATAAATAAAAAGAGATATTGTGCTTTATTTTACTGGCAAGTTTGGATAAATTAGCCAGGCTTGGATGTGCGCTCTCAATTTGTGTGATGAGTGACATTGGTAGAGAACAGAGCCCCCAAATCCTTGCATAACACACAGGACCAGTCTGCTACATATCTACAGAGGTCCCTCATATTGACAGTGATCATATAAACTAAATCGCTTTATTGACCATGTCATCAATAATAATTCTGCCTGTTTCCACATATTATATAACAGGCTAAAGACGGAAGGTTTCAACTCACAGCAAACATGGATTACATGCATTGGATCTCTGGCTGCTTTACTATTCTGACAGCTATCCCAATTATCCTGACATTCTGACAGCTACAAACACAACCCTCTGCTACTAAGTTGTCGTTCTATTCTGCAGCGTGCATACACACTGAAGGATTGGAACGAAATTGTTCCATTGTTGACCTGAGAGTCAGGTTTGAAAATCTCGATCAATGATTTTATGTCCTTTGGAACAATAATCATTCATCCTTCTAGGGTACACACTACTGTGATTTTCAGCCAATCAGTCTTTTATCGTATGATAGGCTCGATAATCGGATGAAAACACCTAGCCTTTCTGAGAGTGATAGTAGATAATTAACTAAGGTGACTCTCATAAAAATTCAAAACAATCAAACATGTTCTTTTTCATTTTTAAAGACAAGAATTAAACTGCTTTTAAACTTAAGGAAAATTTCTTTCTTTACCACGAGGTCCATACACTGAGGTGAGTTTGTCATCTAGTAGGAAGTCGGGTGTAAAATGGATATATTTCGCTGGCTCTCCACATCCTCCATATTGTAAGGTATACGGATCATCTCCATATTTCAGGTACGGGTTAGCAATAATAACATCAGCCTAAAAAAGGCAAAAGGTATATTTAACATTTTACATATTGCTACATGCATGTTCTTTATTTATTGTACATTTTGATAGTAATAGCATCTACACTTGTGCCATATTTCTAAACCCTATAAATAAGATGATATGTAAAAATAATATACCTGATAGATAAGGAGTTAATACTTAAAAGTGTTCTAACAGTAAAAAGGTATATAGAGGATAGATGTATAGGAAGTTAAGAAAAATTGTGTGAAGGTAAACATTGAAGATTATATTGATAACAAAACATCTTTTATTCTACAATCAGCTACTTTTATTGATCAGTTAAAAGGTAATTAAAAAAAATGTAAATGCAATGTTAAAAAAGAAGCAGAATACAAATGAGGAAAATCTATACAGGATTTAAAAACACAATTATTTTTTTGACTTTTAGCAGAGCTAAAATTAAATTACAAGGAGGCTTTCTCCCTAGAGTAATTAAAGGTATTGAGTAGTTAAAGCTCTTACTGTAGAGTTGTAAATATAAAAGTAAAACATAAGTAAAACATAATCTTTGCTTATGGCAATTTAATGATGATGCAAAGGCCTTTACTATGCAGTCCATGCATAGGCTGTCAAGTCGCATACTGCTAAAGGGTGAGGTACGTTTTTTCGATGCTAATTGCAACAATCACTATAGTGACAAAGAATGCAGATTACAATAATACCGATATGGAGGAAATCCATCTGCATAAGGCAGTGGCTGGAACCCATCAGAGTCCCTGTGGCATCAGTAGGTCTTGTGACTGCAGCAGTCACATGGAGCACAGAGCTGGAGGTTGCTGCAGGAAAACCTCCTGTTCCTGTGTTGTCACTGATGGAGGAAAATGTAAGAAGAAGGGTAATGTGATGTGGAGGGTCCATGTGTGTGTAAAGTTGCTTGGCACACGGTGTGTGTAAAGCATGCGAGCAGAAGGGGTATGTGTGTGTAAAGCATGTGGGCAGAGGGGCATGTGGGCAGAAGGGGCATGTGTGTGTATAGCATGTGGGCAGAAGGCACATGTGTGTGCAAAGCATGTGGGCAGAAGGGGCATGTGTAAAGTAGAGATGCTCCCGAGAAACGAACACACCCAAACTTAGCCACTCGGCTCGGTACTTTAGCACGCCATCGAAATTGAAAACAAAGCAAAATGTCATTGTTATATCTTTGGATTTCGCGAGTTTTGGAATCTGTAAGTACCGCCCTCCACAGTGATCCAGCACCATTTAACAGAGGAACACAGATGGTGTAGCATGGTTCTTGGCAGTCTCTAGTGCAGCTGGGCAGCGTCATAGGTAGAAAAGAAAGAGGAGGGGTAGCAGTGTTCTTCAAAGTCTCCAATGACATTCAGGAGAGCTCCATTGCAAATTGTCATAGCTGAAATAGAAATAATAGGGCTGGCAGGCTTGGTCTTCTAAATCTGCAGTCACATTGTACTGTGTTACATAGGTAACACACAAAGAGCAGAGGTCCATTGCTCCAATGCTATTTGTCATTGCTGTAATAGAATTAGTATGGCTGGCAGTCATGGACCAAATCTGCAGTCAAATTGTACGGTGTTCTATAGGTAACACACAAAGAGGAGAGCTCCGTTGCTCCATTGTTAATTGTCATTGCTGAAATAGAAATAATAGGGTCGGCAGGCTGGTTCTCCTAAATCTGCAGTCATATTGTACAGTGTTACATAGGTAACACACAAAGAAGAGAGCTCCATTACTAATTGTCATTTCTAAAATAACTATAATAGGGCTGGCAGGCTTGGTCTTCTAAATCTGCATTAAAATTTTACTGTGTTCTATAGGTAACACACAAAGAGTAGCGCTCCATTGCTCCATTGCTAATTGTCATTGATGAAATACAAATAGGGCTGGCAGTCTTGGTCTAAATCTACAGTCAAATTGTATGTTGTTATATAGGTAACATACAAAGAGGAGAGCTCCATTGCAAATTGTCATTGCTGAAATAGAAATAATAGGGCTGCCAGTGTTGGTCTAAATCTGCAGTCACATTGTACTGTGTCATCAAAATGGATTTACAGCAGTACACAGAAGGCCAAGAGCACCACGCAGCTACTGGCACCAGTCATGATGATAGCAATCCCTCTACGTCATCTGCTAAAGTCTATGCTAAAGTGCATAGTGTTTTTAAATCAGGGAAACAAAAAATGTAAAAAAACACCTTTTACCTTGGTCAAGAAAAAAAGACCTGTAATTAAGGCAAAGTTATCTGCAGAAAAAAAAATTGGCAACATAACATTCTACACACGCAGTGGCAAGTAAAGAATGAGGCCTTCGCCTTTCTCTTTAAGTCCTAGTTCTGCAACTGTCACTGGGGCATCTTCTGGTAAGGTCAGTCATGACCAAGCAAGACCTTGTCATTCAGACTCCAAAAGTGGTGTCCAAATACTTTTATATGTAAAAGCCGAGCTGTAGGATAACAGTAAGGTCTTAGAGGAAAATGTATGTTCAGAATCAGAAATGGCACAAATCCCTGAGGAGAATCTATCCACGAGTGCTATGTGTAATCTTAATCTTTCTGATAGAGTACCCATAAGTAAGGCCCCTTTCTGCATTTCTGCAGATGTGTGCCTGAACAGCTCAAGTGTAGCTGGTGATATACAAATTGAGCATCCAACTTTGAAATTGCAACAGGATGAGGGGGATATTTGTGTAGCTGACGAGGGCGGTAATGAGGATGTTGATGAGGATGATGTTGTTTGTGTCCTGCACCAGTGGAAGCAGTTCTTACATGTGATAAGAAAAGGCCATTGTCATGCCTGGGCATAGGACTAAAATCCACTTCTTATGTGTGGAATTATTTTTACACAAATCGTGACAACAGTTGTCTAGCCATTTGTAGCTTTTGTAAAGTCAGTAGAGGTAGGGACCTTAACCATCTAGGAACCTCATCCATGTTACTCCATTTGAAGCGAGTTCATGGCAAGCTGTTGGAAAAATCAGAAACTTATGCTAAAAAATAACAACAAGCAGTCCAGCATCAGCTACCTCCCTTCTCTCAGCTAGATCCCAGCACCTGCAATTTACACCCCAACACCTTCATCATCAAGATCCTCACAAATGATCAGAGTTAGTCCTGCATCCAAGTTTCTAAGGCTAGATGACTCCTCCCCTATTCAGGACTCCTCAGAAGAATCCTTGACCTTTAGGCCCACTGCTGTTGCTCCTGCTGCTGGGGGTGCATCTTCAACCCAGAAGCAGACCAAGAAGAAGACTACTAGTAGTTTACAACAATTGACTGTTAAACAATCCTTTGCAAGAGAAAGCAAGTATGAAAGCTGTCACTCAGTCGCAAAGTGGATCACAGACTCCATGACGACTATGCTAGTATTAGATCTGCGTTCAATATTCACTATTAATGCAGCTGGTTTTAGACAGTTACTTGAGATCTTGTGTCCCAGTTACCAAATTCCATCACAACACCATTTTGCTAGAAAGCTATTCCTCACCTCTACCAGAAGGTTCATAAAAATCTAATTATTGGGCTATAAAATGCCATTCTATCCACTGTACACTGAACCACAGATATGTGGACAAACGGAACTGGGCAAACTAAAGATTCTATGACTGTGACAGCCCATTAGGTTGGTGATTCGCCTTCACCAGCAGGAACAGCAGCAGCATGTACCCAAGTACGTCACATTTTTCAGAGGTAGTCTACTCTGTGTATCACCAGCTTCACTAAGAGGCATACAGCTGACAATCTGTTACAAAAGCTAAGGGATGTCATTGCAACATGGCTTATCCCGCTTGGACTCTCCTCAGGATATGTCATTTCTGATAATGCCACCAATATTGTAAGAGCATTACAGCTGGGTGATTTCCATCACATTCCCTGTTTTTCTCACACAAACTTGGTGGTGCAGAGCTTTTCAAAAATTACAGGGACGTGCAGGAGATGCTGTCTGTAGCCCATAAAATATCTGGACATTTCTGGCATTCGGCAAAAGCATGTAGGAGATTGCAGCAGCTGCAAAAGCAATTTGCCCGGTCACCAACTGAAGCAAGAGATAGTGACAAGGTGGAATTCCACCCTGTATATTCTTCTGCGGATGGAGGAACAGTGAAAAGTCATCCACGCTTACTCAAACCTTGACATTGGGAAAGGAGGGTGGATGTATTTCACTCAAGTGTAGTGGAGAATACTTTCCGTGTTTTGCAAGGTGCTGAAACCATTCGATGTAGTCACCTATAAAGTGAGTTCAGACACTGCTAGCTTGAGTCAAGTAAATCCCTTAGACTTTTTGGAAAAGTAGCTTGAGAGACTGAAGTAGGAGATTAAACACAGCAATTACGCTAAGTATGTTGTACTTGTAGATCAAGTACTTTATTCGCTACGCCAGGATCCAAGGGTTATCAAAATCTTGAAGTCGGATCACTACATTTTGGCGACTGTGCTTCATCGTAGGTTTAAGAGCTATGTCTTCTCTGTGGTTCCAACTGACCCAGATCTGAAGAGATGCAAGGAGCACCTGGTGAGCAAGATGACAGCTCAAGTGTTACGTGACAGGACAGCGTATCCTCCTTCAGTTTCTGACTCAACTGTTACTAGGATCCTTGACCTTTAGGCCCACTGCTGTTGCTCCTGCTGCTGGGGGTGCATCTTCAACCCAGAAGCAGACCAAGAAGAAGACTACTAGTAGTTCCCAAGAGACCCAGGGATGATGCAGATGACACAGCACAACATTTTGACATCTGGTCTGTTATAAAAGAAATGACCAAAAAACGTGACACCTCTGCTGTAACTGCACCTGATCCTACTATCAACATCCAAAGGATGGTGGAGGATTATTTTACCGACACCTTAGTAATGGACACATCAGACAGTCCCTTTACATACTGGGAGGAAAAAAAGGGAATTTGGAGACCCATGTACCAACTCACTTTGCACTGCCTAAGCAGCCAACACTTCATTGTGTACTCGAAAAGAGTTTTCAGTACAGCCGGGAACCTTGTCGGCAATCGGTGTAGGAGGCAACTTCCTCAAATGTGGAAAAGATTATGTTCCTAAAATGTAACTTCAATTTCCATGAGCAAGGCCTTTCCCACCAATTACATCAAAATAATTGGTGGGAGACTTCTGTAATGGTGGATTCCAGCGGTGATGAATTGATAATGTGTGAGGATGATGTACAAACCGATGACGGTGAGGATGAGACTGAGGATGATGGCAACAACATTTTGCCAAAGTAGAGTTCATTGACAGCACTGTCAGGTGCCTTAATCCCATTGTTAGCTTGTTTTGTGGGGGTCCAAACAAACCAAGCACATCAGCCTCAAAAGTGGCACTCCTTGTCGCTGAAGTGCTTGGTTTGTTAAAGTGTGCATGTCCTTTTTACGATCCAACATAAGGGTGGGTGGGAGGGCCCAAGGACAATTCCATCTTGTACCAGTTTTCCTTTCAGCTACTGCTGTGTGCCAATGTTACCTACATGTGCTATATAGCACATAGCACTGTTGTGTGCTTTGCAAAAATCTTAGCCACCCATTGATGATGCAGATGACTCAGCACAACATTTTGACATCTGGGCTTGTCTACTGTAAAAGAATTGACCCGAGTTAGTGACACCTCTGCTGTAACTCCACCTGATCCTACTATCAACTATCAACATCCAATGGTGGAGGATAATTTTTTATTTTTTTGAACGATATAAAGATTACAGTTTTATTAACAAAGAACAACGTTGCTTGCAGAAGTAATGTAAAAATGGATGTCTGAATAGACGTGTATATGTATTTCTCAAACCTTCCACTTTGCTGCTGTTTCATCAGTATTGCACAAAGTGTAGTCTGCACTTTTCGTTGAAGGTACCTAACTATATTTTAATTTTTTGGGAGTGGAGTCTGATTCGAAGCTCAGTGATGAAGCTGCTTGTTGCTGTGAATAACAATGGCTCTTTTTAGTGCATTGACTGGCCCCCTGGATTGGTCTTGGTCTGATAAAAGCTTGCATCCCAGGGGGGTCAGCCATGTATTAGCTGTAGAATTACCACAGTTATCCAAGGAAGCGATCATATGAACCATAACTGATTTCAAGATCCAAGGACAACTCCATCTTGCATCACTTTTCTTTTCTACCACTGCTGTATGGCAATGTTTCCTAGATGTGCTATGAAATGCTGTGTGTCTGTGTCATTGCTCTGTCGCTTAGCATCCAGCCAGGTTGCTGCAGTCTTTGTTTGAATGTGCGTGAAAATTGACTGCAAATTACTTGAAAATAGTGTTATTGAGGTTAATAATAATGTAGGGGGGGAGCAAAATTAAGTGATTTTAGTAAAAAATAATAGGGATTTTAGAAAAAAAGAGGGATCCAAAATCAAAACCAAAACATGAAGTTAGTCCAGAACCAAATCCAGAACACAGGGGTCAGTGAACATCTCTAATATAAGGCTGTTTAGCAGAGGGGATAATTGTGTGTAAAGCATGTGGGCAGAGTAAGTAAAGCTGCTGGGCATTTCTGTAATGAGAGTGCTACAGGGATACTTCCCTGGACTATGGGAGCCCTGTAGCACCAAATGATTGTATCCTTTAATGATGATATATTAAATTAGTCCTTGCCTTGTGCTTTCACCTCCTAGGCATGCCCCCAATGGTATGTACACACGCCGTGGGCTGAGCACAGCCGCTAGGCGACAGCACATAGGTTTCCCATCTAGTTGACTATAGGGGGGCCTCATGAAGTTGCTGTACAGGGGACCAAAAAGTTCTCTTGGCAGCCCTGGAGGTGACAATGGATATTGGTGCAGGGAGAGCTTTTATATTATTACCATGTGTGACCTTACGCTGGTGCTAAACTCATTGCGTAGTGGAGCTTATATTAGATACAAGCTAAGTTTGCGGCGTCTGTAATCAGGATTTTTTTTTTTAACCAAGCATGTACCGGATTTGTAATAATACTATGGGGGTCCTTCTGACCTGAAGAAAAGAAGACTGCAATCAACAAGGGGGCCCTTCTGGCAAGAAAAACAGAAGATATTTACAAGCTAGGACATTTGGAATTACAAATTATTTGGGACATGGTTTTTAAACACATTTGAACTAAAAGCTGCTGACAACAGATGAAGACATCAAATTGGTGAGCATATTGGGGTTTTATTATTTTTAATAAAAAGTTTTGATGCTAGATAGGAAATTGTGGTTTTGTTTTGTGGAACCACAATTCTCAGCCAGCCATGGGTGTCAGGCCTTGTTGGCACTTGTGGTTCCCCAAGTGCCAGCATGACCTGACTGCCATGAGTATGCTGGTGCTTCTAGTTATACAAGCATCAGCATGCCCACACTGGTTATGGCACCCTGGCAAAACAAAATGACGTCTGTTTGTTTTTTTTAAAATTATAATCGCCAATATTACTCTATACCCACCGCCCAGGGGTGTGCGATGAGCCCTAGTGCTTTTAGCACTGGGCTGGTTATTGCTAGAGGGGGGTCCGCTCATTTTTTTCGACAGACCCCGCTCCATAGGGAATCCAGCCCAGCACTGAACAGCCAGAGGTTGGTTTGTCATTATGGCAGGGGCAAATTTTTCCCTGATTTTCATGCAACCAGCAGTAGGCTGGCAGCACTAGGGTTAATCGTGGTTGGGCGTGGTACCCCATGCATTACCTTTGACAGCTGACGGACCTACGGCTGGATAGACAGCCAGTGTAACATTGATGTGTTTACTAATCTCATAGCTAGAAAACACAGGAGAGTTTGCTAAACATGTGAGTGTTTGTAATCGCTGCAAATTGCCAGAGATGGCCAGCGATTTTGAAGATCAGAGTAAAAATGGCAGCTTAATATATCTTTTTGCTTCTTTGTTTTTTCCGTGGCGCGACCTGTGGGGAGATAAGATGGGGATAGGGAGGGAGAGAGGGGGGGGGGGGGGGGGGGAAGAGAGAGAGGCGAGACAGTATACACGATATCGACAAAACAGCTATAAACAAAACTGCAAAAGGAGCTATAAACATCTCCCACTCTAAAAGAGCCACCTGACGGCCGATATCGTGTATACTGTCTCGCCTCTCTCTCTTTCCCCCCCCCCTCTCTCCCTCCCTATCCCCATCTTATCTCCCCACAGGTCGCGCCACGGAAAAAACAAAGAAGCAACCAACAAAAACCGGAACTGGAACATCCGGAACATCCGTCAAGGCAGCACCAACCCTCACAAAAACGAAACAAAGCGCAGACGTCCCAGGTAAGCCCTCCCAAAAGGGTCCCTACCACCCACTCCTATTATATCTTTTTAAATAATGTTATCCCAAAATCAGCGCTCCCTCCCGTTTGCAGCCTAAGTATATAATAAATGCCACTACATTAAAAATAAATTTGATCAATAAAATACAACAAGGCGCATAGGGCAAAACAATATGACCAAATGATTCTTTGATCTTCTAACACAAAAAATAATAAGAATGAAAAAGTATTCTGTATAACTTTCTATCTCTTTTGTTCTCCAAAACGGCATAATAAAATCCTGTGGTACTCCAAATAAACTTGGCATAAAAAACTATTAAACCAAATAAATAGTCCACAATGTCCATAAATAAGAGAAATCAATCCTTTCAGAAGAAAATGGAGCCCACCCGAACGTTGCCGATCCGGGCCGGATCCGAGACAGATCCGGGTATTCCCGCCAATTGCAAAACTGAAACCGAGGCTCTGAGTCATAATCCCGCTGTCAGATCTCGTGATACTCGGATCCTATAAATTCCCCACTAGCCGCCGCCATCTTCACTCGGGCATTGATCAGGGTAGAGGGAGGTTGTGTTAGGTGGTCCTCTGTCCTGCTATATCTCGTGCTGTGCTGGGGAAATAACAATGCCCTTAGAAGGACACAGCCCAGCCCGAAAAATTTTAAAAAAGTTATAAAAAAAAAAAAAATTATAAAAAAAAGAAATTAAAGAAAAATATCCAAAAACAATCCTGCAGTATAAATCCATTGGTACTGCAATATTACAAAGTTCACTGATTCTGCAGAATAGACTGGGAATTAGTGGAAATGATTGTTATTGAATGTTATTGAGGTTAATAATAGCGTAGGAGTGAAAATAAACCAAAAAACTTGATTTTCACACTTATGTTTTTTTCAAAATAAATCCGAATCCAAAACCTTAAATCCGAACCAAAACCTTTCGTCAGGTGTTTTGCGAAACAAATCCAAACCCAAAACCTCAAGCAAATCCGAATCCAAAACACAAAACACGAGACACCAAAAGTGGCCGGTGCACAGCCCTAATTTTTTATTGCATTTTAGGTTTAGTGGTTTACTCTGAGGCACCTAGCAAGGAACACCTCTGCAATGATAGTTCTCACAGCTCCAATAATTATTCAGTCCCTATTAGTTTAATGGTGCCCAAAGCATGGTATGTGAAGTGTGATTTAAAACCCCCAGAGGTAACAGTGTCACAAAAAACATTAATATTTGAATATTAATAAAAGAAACTAGATGCACCAAAACATTTTTCATATCCACAGTTCCCAGTTTTCTTAAACTTTAAAAGGAAATTGATACATTTTAAGTTCATATTACATATTTTCTTTTTTTAAGAAGACTACTACTGTATAGTACCTGAACTAAAGTAACCTTTTTGGCTTGTAGAGAAATTTACCTGAGTTCTATAAGGTAGGGAGGGCAAGACTCAGCAGCCTATTCTAAAGGGAAAAAAAACTGGCCCAGTGACCCAGCCTAAGATGGGACTGGCCCAAGAGGGCAGATGCCCCTTTGCCCTCCAGCCCAGCCTGCCCCTGTCTATAGGTTCTAGTTATGTGAATATTCTTACCATCCCATAATTTTTGTCACACTTTATACATTTAAAATAATTAATTTACATCTGTCTGTACATTTCCATTACATCATTTCAATTACGTGCTATTACATTTCTGAAAAATAAAACGTATTTCATAATTGATATGCATTAATAAACTGTTAGTGTTTTAGATATATCATAATTGTGTTACTTTAGTGCTATTTCTTACCTTGTCATAACTTTCTGTTCTACGTTTGGTGTAGTTCTGCTTAGACCAAGTCAATGGAATTAAAATTTTAGCCGTCTTTATGAAAAGTCTCTTCTGTGTGGCATTAAATAGATAATGTGTTGCTTCATTTAACATGTCCTAGCAGTGACAAATCAGATTAAAAATTAGGTAAACCTAAGTATATTAAACATACATTACATTTACCAAGTAATATGAACTGTGCATGGTTTAATCACACATTGCATTGCTATAATTTGCTTGCTAGAACCAATTAAATAAATTTTTACCTTGATTTTATCAATAATCTTTACATCTTCAGGCAGTCCAGGATGAATAGCGATGACAATATCTTCGTAGCCACCTTTATTAAGATTAACCATGGAAGTTTGAGAAGAACTGTAAATCTGAACTGTGAATATCACAGCAACCAACCACAATTCCATGTTGTAAATCTCAGTCTCATCCACTGGTTGTTACTGCATGTATGAAAAACACTTTATATACTCTGATAAAGCATAGTCGACTATTTCTCAGTAAACAAATATACTATTTTACTATAGGTGGATTTATTGTAGTTCCTTGATTGTCACATACTCTTATCCAGTAGCCAAGGTTATTGAGTCCATTTTATTACTCTAAATTTAGTATTATTTCCCCAGAAACATGATTCCTTGTTTCTCTTTGAGCTCACTCTTCAAAAATGTTGGTGATAAGAAAATAAATCATTTTATAGACAGGTAGGCATGTTGTTAAATTTTATTGGGTCTGAATCAAATGTATTATTTGCAGAGGACAGAAGTTTTCACCAGCCAATAAGAGTTGGGTGTATTGAGAGCATTTCTAGTTGCACTTTGATCAATGTAAAAAAAAAATGTAATCATTCAAAAGTTATATAAATAACAAAAACAGTCCCAGGGGTATTTACTATATGGCGGCATGCTCTTGTGCACATGTGCATCCTGGTACTTGTAGTGCCACATGTATGCAGTATAAATGGTGCCCTATCATGAAATTATAAGTGTTGCCCCTATGATAAATAATTATTGCCCCTTAATATCTACTATATAAATGCCTAGTGGCATGTGTGGGAAAAAAAAACCAAGCTGCAGCGCCACCTGCTGGGCAGAGTTATACACTGACCTATATATTTCTTGAAGGAGAAGTGACAGTTGGGAGTGGTTGGTGGTTGCCGGGGGTGATAGTGGGTTGTTTTTAACACCTTAAGTAGCTTGATGAAGGATGAGGTGATGGAGAAAAATGATGAGGTGGTGACATGTGGACAAAACCACGTTAAAAAAGGGCGCTTGCGTCGGGAAGTAACGCTCTTCCCCTGAGGAGGCCTGGGCTAGGCCCAAATGCATGACAAGAACCTTTTTAACACCTTAAGTAGCTTGATTTGACTAGAATGCATGAGTATCATGCACGGGTTAACTTGTAATTATATATTCATATTGCCCTATAATATTACAATAATATTGCACCCTTAATATAATGAAAAATACAATTTGCTCCAAAAGTTAATTTTGTTCCTTACACAATTAATAAGGATTGGTTTTATAATATAGGAGTCAATGGTGCCTCCTCTTATGTCCTGAATGTCAAGATTGTTCAAACTACCTATTTTGTTATGTTGTGGTTTGTGAAACAGCAGTTTAGAAAATATGACTGCTTGTATTTTGACCATATTAAAAACCAAGATGGCAATTAGTAAAGTGGTGCTCTGGTTTTCATCAGTTTTACTGCCGGTTAGGTCTTTAGTAAATGTTTTGAAATAACCAGGAAAGCTCTGAAAACTGTCAATTTAAGCAAACCACCCTTTAAAAAAATCTACCCCCTGATGTCCCTTCACTCACAGGATTAAGCCATAAATAAGGCAAATCTCAGCATTATTTTAGGAAAAAGTTTTAAATAATGAAAGTGGTGATTCTAAAATGCTAGGAGTTTGGACTTTGTGACGTCTAGACTTTTGCACAGTGTACCTCTTCTTTTGCTGCCCTAGGCGCACTTTGACACGAGAGGCCATAAAGCCAAACGCACTTGAACTCATGTGTTTGAGCGAGTGTCATGCACTTATCCATTTGGGGTTAAGTCTCCTGCATCCCCCCAGCCATTAATATCCACAACGAAGGCTTCTCTATATATTCCTCCACTAGTGGATGCTGGACCTCTTATTTGCTGCACCAAATACCTCTTTCCTTACCTTTAAATGTCACAGTGGTGATTGCTTTTACATGTATGTGTTTAACAAATATCTCTTCCTCCTCCAGGTGAGCCACAGTAGGCAGACTAATTCACATGGTGCACACACATATTGGCTACAGGTCACTGCCTCTTTGAAGTAATCTGGCTCTTGGACCTTTTGTGTGGAGGACCCCTTGACCTGCTTTGTGTGGGCACATCTTTGTGAGTCCAGAAGGGATGTAGTCACTATCACACCAGATTTAGCACCGGCCAATCATAAAGGATTATTTCCTGGGACCAGTGGTTTAATAGCAATGTGGCTTTCCACTGTTTGGTTTCTGCTATTAGTTGTTAGCGGACTTGCATTGCTTTCTCCGCCACCATTCTTATTTAATAAAACTGTGACCTTTTGCCAAATTTACATTGGTATTCCTGTGTTTATTTATCATTTACAGTATTAAGCTTGAAAATGCGAAAGAGGTTTAGGTAAAATGAAAAAGAGGCATCAACACTATGCAGTTTAAGGAGTGGAGAGTAGGCGAATACTTTAAAGTATGTTGGCAGGGCTACCTAGGCATGCAAAAAACAAGGTGTGCTGTGGTGTTGTGCTCTTGGTGAATGAGGTCCAATGGAACTTCATTATCCACAGGCACCACAGTGACTCAGGCTGGTTGCTAGGCCGACAACACACACCTGCTAGTGTGAGAAGAAGGAGGGATTGTCAGCAAGGGGGGATTGGGAGAAGACCAGGATAGAGAAGCAACAGTACAAGAAAGAAGAAGAGGCATGTGTCACAGAGAGGATGAAGACAAAGAATAAGTGTGGTGAAAAAGGAGTGACTCAGATAAAGAAAGTGACAAAGTAGAGGTGATGTGAAAGTTGGGGACCTGGGACAGTGGGGTGGAGGTCCCTGGCTCCCCAGAATTTCCCAGGAACAGGTGAGTGGCGACTGCCACCTAGAGACAAAACTACTGTCCACTAAGCAAGAATGGAGAAGCCACATAAGGTGGAGGACCCCAAATGAGAAAGGGGGGTTTCTGCATGCCGCAGTGTGGCTGCGTATACAGAGAGGAAAAGTTCCCAGTCCCAGATTGGGGGAAAACTCCATATTGCTAAAGAGAACCCCAAGAGGGAGAGGGGGACATTTTTCATGGAAGAGACTGTATATCTGATACTGTGTATCAGCTATATATATTTCTTTATTGCTGCAACTATTATGCTTTTTGTGCTGGAGGAAGAGGAGTGTAAATAAACAGTTCAGTTTGTGATAGAGATTGTCTGGCACACAAATTATTCTGACTCTTATTGCGCTGCATGACAAAGTGACATGACCTGTGTCCCAATACCTACATAAAGACTTTGCTGTAACAAAGTACCTGCATGTGCACGGACCGCCTGGTCATTTACACCCAGGCCCATCAGCTAGCCAGTACTTGAGAAGGAGGTGCATGACCTAACCTGTGCATCGCACACTACACACAGTGACAAGAGATTTCATTTAAATAAGAACCTTAGAACTTAATACAATTCTAAAGTTATCTCGTACATCACATCATAACCTGCAATAGTTTACAAGAGTCCTGTCAAATAGAGCAAACAAATTAATAAATAAACAGCTGCCAGATGATGCACAGTGTGATACAATCTGGACAAAACTGTGCAATGAAGCCTATTTTGAACATTGCCATGTGCTGTTCCTGCTGAAACATCATCTAACATTAAGAAACATATTTGATAGTTAATTTAAGCAGACTCAATATATAGTTAATATAAGAATTCTGAGTAAGAGAGTAAGAGAGAGAATGATGTTGATTTCCATCCATGTGTCTGTGTATATTTTGAAGCTCTTTGCTGTACATACAAAGATAAAGAAAATGAGCCTTTAAAAACAAACTTACAGTAACTACATACAGTAATATGACTTTATAGTAGTCAGGAATTGCTTTTATAGCAGTAGGTGTAATATACTATTGGGGCACTAATTCGTTCCTTTGACCTCTAGTACCACCTCTATGCTGATAACACGCAAATCTATATCTCTTCCCCTGACTTCTCCCCTTCTGTACTATCATGTGTAACCAACTGTCTTTAAGCTATCTCCACATGGATGTCCCAAGACTACCTAAAGCTCAACATATCCAATACAGAACTTATTATCTTCTCTCCTGCCAGAATCACTACCTCCCCTCAATTCTCCCTCACTGTCAATAATACCACAATTTTCCTTGCTATCACACTTCACTCCGTAATCTGGTTTATTCCTCACATCCAGACTATCTCCCAGTCCTGTCAATTCCACCTTAAAATCAATCCCAGAATACACCCTTTTCTTACTCAACATGTTACCAAAACTCTTATCCATTCTCTCCTCATCTCCCTTCTTGATTACTGTAACCTCCTACTATCCGGCATTCCCGACACCCATATATCCACACTTCAATCCATCCTATATGCTGCTGCAAGACTGATCTTCCTCTCTCACCGCTCCACATCTGCTGCACCGCTTTGCAAATCTCTACACTTGCTCCCTGTGTCCTCCAGAAGGCAATTCAAATTACTCACCTTTGCCTACAAAGCCCTGAACAATACTACCCCTGCATACATCTCAAATCTCATATCAAAGCCCATCTCGTTTTTTAGAGGTGACCTTATCCCCGATAACACTCTTCACACTAATACACTCTCACACCTGTCCCAATATGCACTCTGAGCCACATTTGCTACTCTTGTTTCAGCTGTGCCTTCTTCCACTTAGAATGTAAGCTCTCTAATGCGCAGGGTCCTTCATACACTTTGTTTTCATGTCTGCATTTATTTTTTCTGTCATGTCTCTGCTTTATGTACAGTATATACTGTTTTCCCCACTGTATGGCGCTGCAGAGCCCTGTGGCGCCTTATAAATCTACAATAATAATAATAATTATTAAATTAAGTTTCCAAGTGGGATGGCTAATACTGTCTTCAAAGTCCTCAACACTTGCAGATTACAGAAATAAAGATTGGTGACTGGAGGGGGGTTGCTGTCATTAACAGCAGATGTCTCTAGGTTGATTATGTTAGTCTAAAGAAGAATAGTCCTAAAATGTTGGTCTTGTTATACTTTCAACATCAGTTTACTAGTACAGCAATTTTTGTACTAGTAAACTGATGTTGTACCTGCACCATTATCGTTGAGTGTTATATTGACAGGATCTATAGATTCGGAATTAATGTCAACTGTCATATTAGCTCTCAGTATGGCAGCAAATCCTTGTTTAAGCTCAACACAAAAAAACACCGGTTGTGAAGAACTGATTATATTATTGGACTTGTCAGCAGTGATAGCTATAGGAGGTATCATTTTAAATGATGGTCTTTAGGTCACTAAAATGCCAAGAGCCTCCACATTCTGCAATGAGTTTGTCATTTTATATGTCCAAGCGCCGCCCTGAATGAGAACTGTATAAAGGGATTTAAATTGTCATTATCAACATTAAAAAGCAAATTGAGCAAATTGTTTAGTTTCTGTAGTCAAGAACAGAGAGCCAGATTTTGTGCCACAGGTATAATCACAATTTCTTATAAATGTACACTCACCCCAGATAACACAGTAAGCATAATAAAACAAAAGGAAGTATAACATTCCACTCCCACAGTTATGAGTGTTTTATAGAAAGAGTGAAATGGCAACTTTCTATAAAAACACTGTTCTTAAATGTTATATGATTGTACAATCATCCTCATCAAAATGTCGACCAAAGGTTATGTAATTTTACCTGTACAATTCCTGGAACATTTAGATGAGAGACTTGTGAGACTGTATCATGTTCAAGATTTTTATTTGTATAACTGTATCCAATGGGTTCCTGAATAATAATATTAGGAGGATCAGGGGCCTGACAGGTAATAATGAAAGATGTATCATTTCCCACAGTTTTATCTATATAGAGCCAGATAAGTGACCTGCAAATTGGATGATCCTCAAAACACTGGTTATCTAAAAGCAAAATAAATGTAATCAGTAAATTGATACACAGGAGATGTGTTAACAGTTTTATCTCTTTCAAACTTTATCATAAAATGTAGATTTTAAGATTGGGTTAAACAAATAAATCTCATGTGTTATTAAACCAATGAGAATACATGTAAATGATGTAGTAATTAAAATGTTTAAAAACAAAACAAAACAGGATTTATCTTAATAAACCCACCTTTATTAATGGACCTGCAACATTTCCATGTATTAGGGATATTTCAGTAAAAGCTCCAATACAATTTGCTAAATCCATACTATCTGAGGCGAAAAACATTGTTTCCCCTTATATAATCAACAGAAACACAAAAAATATCACTGTATGATATAGTTAGAATCTAAGCCATGCAAAACACCGTAGTACCCTAATAATTTATCATATCTTCGGTGCTATTCACCCCAAATCCTGCAAAAGTAGGAGAATTCAGTGCAGTTACCAAAAGCTGAATGTGGGTATCTACCTATGAATGAGCCAGGTTGAAACAGAGACTCATTTATGCGAAAACGAACACACTACACATCCACATAGTTTGAAGTTAGTTCATGACCCTTAGTAAATTTGTAATTCAAACCAAGTTAGCAAAATAGATGTGGCACAAAAAAAATCATTGAAATGGCAGTAGGATGCATATATGAAAACAATCTATCACAAATACTACATGCATACATGCTGTAACCTAGTTGGCAGCGGAGGGCTGGCAAATTTTAGCCCGGGGGGCAAGTCTTGACTCAGTAGCCTATAATGAAAAAGCCCCACAGAAATTGAGCATGGACAAGGTAATATTGAGACAATCCAGGATTTTGACAATCATTCAGTATTTAAGATTAGTGTATTGTGCTTCAGGGCCTAAAATATATTTCTGTGAGATCAGATGGACACATTTACTAAAGAGAACATACAAGAATTGAATAAGGGTCTTTCATTTAGTCTACTTCTCATTTGATTACTACCAGCTGGGCAAAGATATACATCAATTATTTTGATAACTATGGGCCTGATTCATTAAGGATCTTTACTGAAGAGGATTCTTATTTCAGTCTCCTGGACAAAACCATGTTACATTGCAAGGGGTGCAAATGAGTGTTCTGTTTTGCACATAAGTTAAATACTGCCTGTTTTTTCTTGAAAAAGTCCAGATAGGACAAAACGGGTTGGGACACGCCCACTTCACGTAACGACATCCACCACGAGGGATCTCCTACAGAGCTATGCCCTGCACAGCTCTAGCTCATCGGAACTAACAGCGATTTTTCCGCCCTGCCGCGCGGCCAGTGTGAGGGACCATAACAGCAAGTATTTGAACTCGTAGCATTACCATACTTTTTTATGGACGTATGACTGGATTCTCCTTCTCAATCGTTTTCACCAATCCATAAGGACATATATTGGTGTTAACACCACATAGACTTGCATTTCGACTAGGAAATTTATTTATCTCTACATCATTTCCTTTATATCTGCCATTACTCCGGAATCCGTTACAACCTTACCTCATTGACATATTGGCTGGAGGCTATCATTACTTTATTGCATAACATTTGTTGTTTTTATTGTGCATAACGCCTATGGTTTTTATTTATTGGTATTCATCATGCTGATTCTATTATTGTAATTTTGATTGTTTTTACATTAGTGACATGCAGTTAGTTTTTAACCTACATCTGTAAAATTTAGAATGTATTAAATTGTTATTTATTTGCCATTTTTGCACTCAGGTTTTTACCACATTTATTTGTATCTATATCAGTAAGGTATCTATAGTCAATAAACGCCTAGTTAACTCTGTTTATATTTTCCTTGTTGATTGAGGGAGGGACACCCTCAACTGGTGCAGCTCTTGCAGTACATTTTAGAGAGTGCGATCCTTCCAAACTATAGAGAGATTGACAGTGCAAGCAGTGGAGCTTAGATAACTACAAAATAAAATGAACAATCTAGATCTTGAAAGCATTGAAGCAAAATCTGTGTTAGGAAGCTTCTCAAGGCCCTACCTCCACAGGGCCTGAAAGATACTTTACCCAGAATCCTGAATGCAATCCTGAACCAGGACACTAATAAGCAGATCACTTTGATAGGGTCCATAGAACCCTCAATCCAAGAGGCTCGGAGACAGAAAAGCCATGCAATGTTAAATGCTAGTTACACTATTTTACACATAAGAGACAGTAATAATCTCGTCAGTTGGATGGAATTTATTTTGGTGGCCATAAAAACAACAAAACTGTGTTTTGAAGTATGCTGGTATACATTGGCATGCCATACCGCCACTTCTTTGATTGTAAAACTATGAATTTCTATTCACCTACATTTTCCATACCACCACTTCTACATTTCCACTTTGACCACTGTGTATATATATATATATATATATATCATGATAATATTAATAGCAATGGGACCAACAAATAAACAATTATGCTATGCCAAACAATAGTGCTCCCAATTAGCATTATGCCACACAGTTGTGCCCAAGATCATATTATGCCTCAAAACTGTGCCCCTCCCCAGTTTTATGCCACATAGTTGTGTCCAGAATTCATATTATGCCTCATAGTTATGCCCCCAGTTCATGCTATGTGTCAGTTCTCTCCCCAGTTCCTGGTATCCCTCATAGCTGTGCCCCCAGCTCCTCTTCTCCCTCATAGCTGTGCCCCCAGTTGATCTTCTCCCTCATAGCTGAGCCCCTAGTTCCTCTTCGTCCTCAGTTGTGCCCCCAGTTCCTCTTCTCCCTCATAGCTGTGCCCCTAGTTCCTCTTCTCCCTCATAGCTGTGCCCCTAGTTCCTCTTCTCCCTCATACATACCTGCACTCAGCATACTTTGCTCGACGGAAGCTGCTTCACTAAAGTAGCCAAATATGACAGCAAAATAGCTGCTGCGCATGCGTGGCAGCTCCGTTTCAGCCGTCTTCGGCAGCTTTAGCTAAACAGCAGCGGAGTTCGGCGTGCAGACTAAAGTGGCAAGCATGCCGGGGGTTACCGACCCCTGGTTTAGCAAGAAGAGAAATGTGGCATACCACCCACAGAACCAAAATTAGTCATCAAACTACCACAGAGTTCAGAGACTTTAGATAAGGAATGAAAGTTTCTGATAGACCCTTTTTAAATTTGTTTCTGTGTTGTTTGTCTTTCTTCCCTCTTCATAAAATGGTTCAAGAACTGCTACAAATGGAAATAAACTTCTCTATTTGACACAAACACAGTGGGTCTTGGTGAAATTGATTATTTTGGTTAATTTCTGTAATTTTCCACAGCAGCTGCAGACAATAATGTCCTGGGGCCTGATTCATCAAGGTACGGAAACGCAAACGTAAATGCGGTGCATACTTTGAGTGACGCAGACACTTACGCGAGTGAAATAAGAACATCAAACTAGAAAAACACACCCTCCTGTGGTCTTCTACACTTAAGTCACGGAAATAGGAATCGCAAACGCAAAAAACACACCCACCTGCGGATCTTTAAACAAGGTACAAGCACAAGCGACGGATCTCAAGCAATTGACGTGAAGCTAAGCAATGTATACAACACGCCAAATGTGGGAGGGCCGAACAGTTTGTTTACACAGAACAAAACACAATGCCTGCGGCTTATTTTCACAGGGTAGCTCTTTACTCATTAATCAGTGGCAAATAATGATGTGGTAGACTCTGAATGATGGTTTTTGTTTGCTAGTACTTACTGGACCTCTGGATCTTGCTCTGGCTCTGCCTCATCCAAAGAGCACTCAGCCTCCCCAGAGGCAAAGGGGGAGGATTGGGGCGCAGGCTGGGACTCCTCCTCCGCCTCCGTCTCTGGGGAGGCTTCCACCTCAGACTCGGCCTGGACAGCCACCTGCTGATCAGGACTCTGACTCCTCCTCGTCCTCCACCACCGGTTAGCGGCATTGCCGCCGTTCCCAACGTGCCTGGACTGTTGGAAACAAGTCATTGGAAGGGGAATGACCTTTCGAGTGTGGTGGAAGAATGATATGTAGGCCATGTCAGGTGATTAAGGTGAACATATTTTGAAACATATACCCCTAAAAAATGTGTACACGTGTTTTATGCGATTAATAGAGAACTCACTTCTTATTATCTCTGAACGTAGCTCCTGGAGCAACTGGGGCTGATGCCGGCGGAGATCGCTCCAGTAGCGCTGGAGCTGAACTATGCTGCGGGTCTTGTGAAAGCGCAGACGGAGGTACCTGTGGACCCTTTGGTAGGGCCGCAGCTTGACTTCATTGGTGACATAGCGCCCTGAGGGCAAGATATCCATTCCATCGGTGAGAGAAAACACTGGCCCTCATTTTTTCTCTCCAAAATCAACTCTCCAGTACTCTGCGCTCTGATTGGTTCTCTGAGCACGCTCACGTCTCACACGGGTCTTTCAGACACCTGTGTGTGTAATGGTTGCCTCTTCATCCAAAAAAATGGCGTCCGTCGCGGATGAGACGAGTACTCAGTATGCTTTGCAGTGAGGAAACATTAATGTACACCTGGCTTTTCAATTAAATCATTTATTTAATCCCATTCATCCATTTTCATCTCTTCTGCACATTTGCAATTTGACTGAGCAGGCTCTGGCATACTGTGGCCAGGACAGTTTTTTGGGGCAGAGATTTGACAAACATGTGTAAACATTGTTAATGCAAAATGGCCCTAACTGGAAATGCATATTTTTTTATGTGTTTTATTGAGAATACACATACAATTACCCATTAGGCATAAGAGAACAATAGGAAGTCTCATACTAACATGAAGAAATTACATACAGTGTATCTGTCCAATTGTAAGTATCAAATCCAACACCAGTGTGGAACTGAGCTCAGAGATGCTATGGGAATGAGTACCAACAGAATTACTAGTGTTACTGTGTGCTAGGCCAGAAACTTTAGGGGAACATGGGGATAGTAAGTAAATCTTACACCATCTACTGTCAATTTTGCCCTTGCAGTAACTTGCTTTTGATGCAGTCATCAGAAGGTGTTTGAAATGGAGTATACATTTGTAGTAGGGTAATGCCTTTTCAAAGAAAAACTGTACAAATGTTTGGGGAGTGCTTTACCTACCTGTCATTTGGATTGGAATATCTGTCTTTGATTTGGTGCATACAATTTTTGGACTCTACAACAAGTTGTGTCATGGTTGTGCACAGTTAACATTAGCCCTCTTGGTAGTGCTTTCCTTAAAAAAACCACAGTGGCTGTTGGTCACAGGATAGCAATGCAGACATGGCATATTCCTAGCCTATTAGCTACACCAAACTCTGCTTATTGATTGGATAGAATTCTAAACGCACCTTTCTGTCAACCACTATGCTTGGGGTGGGGTTTTGAATCTCACTACAGATTGTGTGCCAGTGTTTAGTACTTACTGCTTGCCAATCTGGAGGATGGTCACTCTGCTGCGTGAGGAGAATGAAATTGTGGCCTGAGAGTGCTGTTATGTGTCACACTTTGATAGTTTGTGAGCTACCTTACATGTACACACATGTTAAAGCAGGCATTGGTCTTACTCTACACAAAATAGGGCCAACATAGAAATTACTCACACACACACACACACACTACTTGCAGATATTCCCAACATGATTGTTCTAAGGCTAAGGTTGGCTTTTTTCAAGCACCATTAGCAATGTGAATGCTAGTGCAAATTAACTAATTCGTACACCCCAATCCAATATGAACATTTGAGTTCACATCCAGAATACTTGTACCCCTGATTTTGAAGGCCACCAAATACACAATATAACAGGTGTGTGCAAGCTAAAAACCTGTGTTTTCAGACACATTTTTACTAGGCTTCAAAGTGTATATGTATGCTGCTGCAAAGGAACATTGCATGACTGCACCAATACACTAACTTTATTGTGTAACATATGACAAATAGTGTATGAAGGCACCCAACAGTGCTGTCCAAAAAGGTAAAGATAAAATTATGTTGAGACCAACTCAAGCAGATGCTGAACTGGCATCTGACGCAAAGACCTTGGCCTTGATTATGTGGACTTTGTGTGTAGCATTTGTCTGTGGCCACGATTCCCAAAAAAGCTGTGTTTGAGTTGCAAGTGTTTTTGGGCCTGTTGGCTTCAACAGGTCCTAGCCTAGGAAGTGTGGCAGCCAATGTCATCAACATATAAGAAACACTTTGACAGAGGTGTTTTGCTAATCTCTAAGTGCACAGACCATGTTGAATGCGCGAAATACCACATTCTAAAACGTGCCACAACCAAAGAGACTATACTAAATACACAAATATCTCTAATATTAAAGGTTAAAACCATTACATATATAGTGTGAATTCAGGGGAGGGCCATTATGTGGCTAAGGCCCCAAAAACCAAACATGCCATCAATATATTGGACAAGTAGACATGTGCCTAAACATGCCCCAAAGGACTATGTATGGATTCTTGTGTATGACAATACAAAGAACAGCAGTGTAGTAGTCAGCAGATACTTGATTGGGACTGCTTGATGACACTAATGCATGGTCAAATTTATTGATAACAAACACGAATCTATAGTTGCAGCAGAATACATAGCAAATAAGACAGTGGTCTGTGTGCAAAGTTACTTGCATCAAGAGTAGACAATCTGGGCAAAGTCAAGAAACATAAGCAGCCTAGGAGCATTGTAGTGACACACAAATTGCTGAACTCCAAAAGGCACACCAGCTTGGCCTGTTGAATGTAAAAACAAAACATTACTTCAGCAAGATTAGCTCACATACAATGTTAAAGAATGTACTTCGTATATGCCTTGGTGCACATGAAGGTGTCCCCTCTAATGTAACCTGGAAAGTGTCTTGTAAGGTTCAACACATTACTCTGTAATACTGCCTTGTGAGTTTTTCGTATAGCTTGATTTAGCTGTGTGTTTTGCATCATATGTGCCTTGAAAGGCCCACCACTAAAGTTGCAAATTGCCTATTGTCCACAAGCCAGAGCAGCAAATGAACCTCACAAATGTACTGTTTTTGTGACACTAAAATTTCAAACACCCAACACTTTACTCTTACATATTATTCCAAACACTATAGATACTTTCATTCGTCCACTGCATTCCCCATGGGCATATCCTCCCAAACGTTGTGACATCTGGTGTTCCAAATTAAACTATAACATTTGTACACAAATTAATTCTTGTCAGACCTCAATAGAGTGATATTGGAAGGGAGATTTTGCAACAGGTGCCTATAGTACAGGAGCAGTTAGATAGGTAGCAAGTGACCCAGAGGAGACCTGTGTCTAGATGGACAATGTATTGAAGGATGTGTAGGGGGTTATTCAGTGTCCAAAGCAGCAGAGAGTTACAGTTGAATGAGCATCTCAAAAACATTCTAAATAATATTTTTTGGAAACACAATTACAGTAAGCAAATGAAACATAAATACAACTAATTTAACAACTCCTTTGTAAACTGAAAATTTCCAAAGAAATGCATGTTGGTTGCCTCACATTGCTTAGAAGTGTTGCAAAGCAGCTCATGCAGAAACCGATAATTCCTGTCTTCTTTCTGTTTCAAATATCACTTAAAAAGCAAACAACCTTTAGCCAATTTAAAGCTACAAATTATTTGCCTGTGTTTTGCACACACCTGTACTTTCAAGCATTCAAATCTACAATATGTTATCTTAACTGGAACACAAGTCAACAAATGACATAAAAGGACCATAACTATATACTTACAAGCTGGAAAAGGCTAAACGTCCATGTGTGTTTCCTTCTGGATGACATGGACATTTGCTATCCACCTTGATTAATGATTCATTTCAGCTTTGCCAGACATGTCCCAGCTAAGGCCTGTTAGTACATAAAGGAAAGCCTTTAGTTAGGACAAAATCAAAGCAATCTCTACCAAACAATCCTCATAATTATTGTTCTAACTGCTATGGCTATAAAAGCCTCATCTGATAAGCTCCACTGCTCAAGAAACAGCCCTTCTAGCAGCATTTCTATTAAGCAGAAATCAAAGGTACACTTTTGATTCCCTCCCAAGTATCCAGTCCCAACATTTGTATGTTTATAAAAATGAAAAAGGACTTTACATTCATCACAATACAATAGTTTGTGTGGACTGACAGATATTACTCTAAGTGTGACAAACCATATGGGATTGATTTGCAAGGTAAAAAAACAATGTTGAAAGTGAGGTGTCCATGCTCCACATTTTCCTGAGGGCTGGTGATCTGTTGAATAAACATGCACCATGGCAATTTCGCAAAACCACATAAGAGTTTAAATAAGTTAGAATATTGAAAATCTTCACGACACCAAAAAAAAAAAGGGGTAACATTTAAATAGTCAAATAACACACATAAAAATGCACATGAAATCTGAAAAAAAAGATATGCACTGTTACTGTGTAACATAAAACATCTTACAAACATTTAAAGTGCCTATAACACATTAACTTTAAATATAACTTAATACAAATAAAAGGCCACTAATGAAATCATCAGCAGCAAAACACACAAACTTTAGCATTCCAACCAACTTTAAGTCTGCATGAGGGTGTATTTTATAGTGGATTGATGAGATAAGTATATGCAGCTGTATAGGCCAGGTATCAGCTGACGAGATCTGATGCTGGGTCTATGCAACGGTGGTTAGGAGTAACTCTCTTTTCATTTTATACTGATTAAACCAAGCTTGTGTTTATTTCTTATTGTAAAATCATCTGATATGCATTAGACTAGACATTGCTATTTTGATTTTGAAACGACCAAACCTGATCCTTTCTGTCTGTTACTAAGAAGGTGTGCTCAAGTGTTCAATTAATTATGTTCAGGGACACTTTTTGTGCCCTCATGTTTGCAAGTGAATGACTCTTGAATTTTCCGCGCACTGATTGGTTATCAGTGCATATATGGACGTAGGCACGTAACTTGGGGATCCCTTGTATACCAATTATTTTGTTATCAACCCAGTGTCGGACTGGGACATGAAGGGCCCACCGGGGGACTGCAAAGGTAGGGGCCTGCAAGAGGGGGTGTGGCCAGCCACCATAGAGGCAAGACCAGACACTAGAGGGGGAGTGGTCAGCTTATGAAGGACATGGCTAGGCGAACAATGTAGTATATATAGAATGCAATGTACATAAAGAGTACATAGTCTAGGCCCCACCACTTAGATCGGGACAAAGTCTTTCCACACTAGAATCAGAACAGTTGGCAGACTGTCCTGCTTTCTGCTACCTGTTCTTGCAGCTGTCACTACTTGCTGCTGCTGCTGATGTCTTAAGGTCAGTTGCTGTCTGGACCCTGGAATGTTGAGGTCCTGTTTGGAAAAAGAGATAAGTACATTAAATATGGAAAGTCTAGCAATGAGGGCACTTTATCTCTCTTCCCCAACCAGTCTCAAAGTTAAATCAATAACTCCCATGTTTAATAACTAGGCAAACAGCCCTGACGTTAAAAATGAATAGTTTTCACATTTACTAAATAAACATATCCCCCCAGAAGACATTAATTAATAGTATTTACATTTAATAAATACCCATACTCACCCCAAGCAGCGCATACATTAAATAATTAATATTTGCATGTAATAAGCTTATTACCCTCCATAAAAAAAACAACACTAAATAATTAGTATTCTCACTGAACAAGAAGCCACCCTTCTCCCCAGACTCAGCCACGCATTAAATTATTACACTCCAAACCACCCCAACATAAAAGTATCCCATAGGCACCACCATCACCCCACCAATATATTAATATTTTCTGCACACTATTAATTTAATAGCCCACGACCCCACCTAAATTACATTGAAATGACCCCCTCCCCATACTTACCTGCTTTCATTCCAGCACTGCAGTGTCTTCTGTCTCCTGCTCTTGCTGCCTGCACACGTGGGACAGATCACATATCACATGTCCTGTGGTGATGAGGTCTGCAGGGAATGAACAGATCATTATGACCGGTGACCGCAAGTAATAGGATGGCTGTATATATCAGGGTCGATTTCCAAATTTTTATGGTGTGAACAATAGATGGCTTAAGTTTTAACTTGCGTAATGATGGGCTTTATAGATGCTTTGTAGCTCTTTACTGGTCATCTTTTCACCATTATTTGTTCTCTCCAAAATACATCTTTTTCATAATACCCCATATCCCTGGTTCTCTGATTGAAGCCTGTTCCTCTGTTCTCTTCATCTAATTATAGAACATACAAAATCCAAAGTAAAATTAAAAAAAAGGCACCTCTACTTCTCAATGTGTTACCTCCTGTGACACACAGTAAAGGGCCCAGTTCATATTATGCCACACAGTAGTGCCCCCAAATCAGATTATGCCACACAGTAGTGCCCCCAAATCATATTATGCCCCAAAGTATTGCCCCCTTCATATTATGCCACAGAGTAATGCCCCCTTCATATTATGTCACTAGTAATGCCCCCTTCATTTTATGGCAGAGAGTAGTGCTCCATTCATATTATGTCACAGAGTAATGCCCCTTTCATATTATGCCACAGAGTAATCATTAATGTCCCCTTCATATTATGTAAAAATCCCACGTGTACACGTAGCGTAAGTGCTTACAAATATGTCTTTCAAAGTTTTTCTTTTTGATTGTAAAAGTTTTTCTGTAGTGTAGCGTGTCCCTCCTCTCTTTAGGGTCTTGTATTGTGGATTCTCTAACATAAGCCTCCTCCGCGAGATGCACGAGAGTTCGTTTCTCCGTGAGAGCCGGACTTCCTTGCAACTTGGCTGTTACTAGGTGGAACGCATGCACTCTTTAATGTTTCCCTGTAGTACAAGTGTCTGGATTGTCGCGTAGGTCAGCATTAAGCAGCTTAAACGCTCTGGGCCAGGATGGGCTACGCCCATGAATAAAAGGGGGTGTGGTCCTAAGGCATCGGGGCCCCCTGGGGACTCTCCCGGTGTCCCGATGGGCCAGTCTGACGCTGCATCAACTATATCCTGGCAATAAGGGGCATGAAGACCCCTGGCTAATCATACACAAAGGCAATCGCAGGAGAACTCAACTGCATCAATCACAGAAGAACGCACCTGCATGCCCTTAATAAAAGCTGGTGAGACAGTCATTCAGCCCTACCATTTTGTGAGATCATCACAGCAAGGTGCAGCATTTTGGTGACTAAGAAGAGACTCAGAGGTTTATTTTTGAAACCAATGGTGAATACAATGACCTATATCAGACACTTACAGGACCATTTAAGTATTGATTCTATTGACTGTTTTTTACTTCTCTTTAGACTACAAAATATCAGATCATGAGCAGGCCCCAGCCATGCCTCAGGCTCCTCGACTTCAGCCGCAACGTAGAGACAGCCCAATTTCACCACTCAGGAGGTGGAGGTTTTTGTACAGCTGGTGGTGGAGAGACTGCACTTCACCACTCGGTAGCTCTCTGACCCAGTCAAAGGCCGGATATGGGATGAGAAAGCAATGCAGGTCAATGCTGTCGCTCCAATTGCGTTGCATGGTGAATGAGGTCAAAAATTGGTAATTTTTTTTGTGGTCCAATAATTATTTATTGCTATCAGCAACCCTAGTACAGGCCAGGTTATTTTATTTTAATTTTTTACCACATGTTCAACAAATCAAAGCAAATATTAGCATTTTGCCTAATTTGAAATATTTTATCTTTTCTCATTTTACACAGCTGGTCAGACTTTAAGCGTTGACTAAAAGACAAGTTGAGGGACCACCGCATGGATGCTCATATAACAGGCGGTGGTCCCCAAGCACAATTAGACCTCAGCTATGGAAAACAGTGCCCAACAGATATTGAAATGAAAAGACATCCAATTTTGCTACTAGGTAAGGTGAGGTCAAATATATATATATTTTTTTTTTAAGAAAAACAAAAAATAACGTTGTTTGGTAGCTTAAAGATTTGCATTTAAAAAACTTGTGATTGCAAAGGGTGCAATGACCAGTTATGACACCTGACTGCAGTGGGACTGTTATTTGTCGTACTTTGTGTACCACATGTGCATTATACTGCACTGGTTTTGAAAACTATATGCAGAGATAGTATTTACAAGCAGCCATGAGGATGGACTTGTATCATTATCATTATTAGCAGTATTATCCTTTAATTATAGAGCCTTGTTAGGCATGAGGCAATAAGCAAAGAATACATTAGAAAGTCAGTGGAGAAGCACAGAAGGTTATGGAGAGCAGATACATGAGTAAAATCAGAAATATAGGTGTACAAGAATTGTGGAGGGATTTGTAATCAAGTGTCAGCACTTTAAATATTATTTTGATCGATATCGGAGACCAATTCAAGGCTTGGTTGACAGATGACAAACAAAAAAACTTACAGCGCTAAAAACCCAAGTTAAAAATGTAATACATAATATACAGTATATTTTATTATATTTTTAACTTGGGTTTTTAGTGCTGTAAATTTTTTGGTTATTCATAATTGGGGAGGTTGCAGCCTCCTTTTTACAGCTGTTTGACCTTCATTTTTTATATTTATATATTCATTATTAATTTAACTTATTCTGGGCAGCATTATCAAAGGTTTTCTTCTTTTTTTAAATGGTTGACAGATGAAGCTAAAAAGTGTCAGGCATTGTAGATGAGCAGCAGCAGCATCCATGGTTGCTTGCAAAAGGGGAAGTCTTATTGTTTGCAGATCAGACAGAAAAATGTTGCAATAGTTGAGATAAGAAATTACTATATAAGGTAGTGGATAAGGAGCATTTTGGTACTTTATGTGCGGAAAAGAGATGTTGCACAAGTGTTAACAGCGTGTCTTGGAGTTTGCCTGAATGTGAGGAAAAAAGAGAGTGTGAAGTCAAAGGTGACACAGAAACAGCAAACTTGGGAAAGAGATATCATGGAGAGATTTCGAAGATGATGGAGGAATAGAACCAAATGTAATCTTTCTATAAAATGCTTAATGGTTGATGTTCCCAAATATTAATCAGACCCCCTCTTTACATCCCTTCTTACCAATCTATTAATAGGCATATGCCACTGACTGCTCAATGTTTTCCGGAAAGACACAAACCTAAAACCCTAAAGTTAAAGAGATGGGATAAAAGGCACTCTTCAGATAACAACCAACAACACACAAGTCCTGTTGCATGAAAATATCAAAGACGTCTCTTGATATTCATATAACAGTCTCAGAAAGGAAATGGCAATCAATCACATAAGTCTCTAATTCTTCATATAACAATCTCAGAAAAATCAATCAATCCTTCTTGTCCGCATGTAGCTATACTCACAAGATTGAAGTAATGTACGTGCTCCTCATCATAGAGTAGTAAAGATGTTTGGAAATCACTTCAGCCCGATATTCAACTCCAAATTTTTTTGTAGTTCTTTTATCAACCCCAATTGACAGAAAGCCACTCCCGATTAATTGATGGATAACCACCTGTGCTTTACCTCAGGAGTGAGCAGTGTAGCCATATTAATTCCACATAGAAGATGCAGATAAAAAGGAAAAGAAGGAAAAACATAGTGTATTCCCGTTGATGGTAAAAAGGGATAACAAATGTTTATTGCACTCACATGGATAAAAATACACAGCAGTAGTGATGCAAGAATCCATACCAGATGATAAATAAATGTTATAAAACTTCCAGTCTTAATATACAGCTTTCACCTGGACTTGAAACGGTTTATAGTGGATTCGGACCTCTATACACCGCTAGCTGGAAATTAAAATCAACCCCTCAGCACACTAACGCATTTTGAATTAAACAAAGTCTTTTTTAAGGTGATGGGGGGGGAGGTGCCTATTTAAAGGCCTCTAGGAATCTTGATTGCATTATTTAGCAGGATCACCCAGGAGAGACTAAATGGTTTAGAAGCAGAGGTTGTTTCTAGCTGAAACATGATATAATTGCCTGTGAGGAAATCACATCCAATAATGTATTGCCTTCTTCAGTTAGTAATGCAATGCTTTTTCAGAGTTTCTAAGGTCTTCTGAGTTCTACATCAGCTTTTTCAGTCCTGGTCAAAGCCCTTTAATGCCAACAAGCTGACATGTACAGTACAGTTGTATAACTATCACATTATAAGGGTTGCCGGTCATTTGTGATGCTTTTCTAGAGGATCACAAGACAAGCTCTTCACAGCAGGTGCTATGACTAACGTTACTGAGCTTCTTTTTTCAGGTGGTTGAAAGTACTTTTCTCTAAAGTCCAAAGCATGTTTGGAAGTGTATTATCGCTGTGTATGGAAATGTTAGATGCATTTTAAATACTTTATACATTTCAAACTGAGACCTCTCTTTCGATAAAAACAGATAGCAAAGGCAGGAAGTAAACACTTATTAAAAAGGACAATAGCGCTCTGTAAATACATATACAATATAACGTTTGAATATACATTTAGTGCTCAACAAAGTCATTTATTATAGGTTGTCATTCACTTATTGCAGCTAAACGATGTAGTACCTTTGAATGACTGAACAAAACTAATCTTTGAAGCCTAATTTATGTAGATCGAGTTTACATTACAATTTGATATTTACTTTTGTACAACCCCTATAACAAAAATGAAGCTTTATTTAAACAATTGTTTTTTCATCCAGAACAAATATAGTTTCTGCAGACAGATCATCACCAGACAGGACTTGCAGATGCAATACTTGATCTTGGCACTCAATGCAATTTTGAGGCATTTGTTTTGATTTAGATTTTGCCTGTGAGTCAATGGCCCCCACATGGCTATGTAATCTATATGAAATTTGTTTCCTCCAGCTGTATACACCAGCACCGAAGATAAGACATAGAGAAATTACAGATAAACTAATAACTATAACAATTGTTGTACTGCACTTTAGAGCAGCTGTTGAATGTCCATAGCTAAAGTCTCTCTCTTGAAACCTAGGTCTGGTGACATGTACCACATTCGATATTTCTGATTGTTGTGATGCTTTATCAGTTGAGCGCATTGAAATATAAGTTATGATGTCCTTGTCAGCAGTGGTGTTTCCAAGTCTGAATGAAAATCTTTCTCTCTTGCTGGCATTCTTTGGCTGTAAAGTGGAAGCATTGATGCATACAGCCCTGGAAAAGTGTTGTCTTAAATCTAATGGACTGTGGCTCATTCGAATGTCATAACTGGATGCTGAAAGACAAAACAATATTTGGTATTTGCAGCATTACTCAGTTTAAAAACATTTTCTTATTTTAGAAATGTAATATACATTCTTGGAAAACTTAGTGACCAAGCCTGGTTGAAATTGTTGCCATACTGTTACCATACATTGTGCTATGACTAGTAATCAATAAGTGAGCCACAGATACAATGTCTGTGCAATAGATAAGCTGGATGTCTGAACTTCATTTTATACAGCAGAGTTATTGCACTACAATCTTCCCACAGTCGTTTGATATGAGCCTCCCACTTCACTAGCATGTGCTGCTGTGGGAACCTGATCATTTGTCTGTCAAACTCTAAGTCTGTGGCATCCTGCTTGCCTCTAATTCTCTCTCAACATCATGAGAATGTCCTTTTTACATGTAGCCTTTCCTCGCTAACAAGTCAGATCAATGCCTTTCACTAGACCAGTACACTCATTGAAATATTCTGCGCTGCTGTGAACATTCTAAAGATCTGATCAGCTACAGTTTGTTTTACCAACACCTATTTGAATACTAGGAGCATCGGGACAAAACAGGAGCTAAATATTGATGAATTGTTCATTACAGAATGGTGCTCTGACCTTAGTTAAATTTGTCTTAAAAATTTAACTCAAAAAGTTTCTAATTGACTCATTTAGTATGATTGAACATCATACTATATGACTATAATGTTGGTGCATAGTCAGGGCTGTATTTTCCACTGGGCACAATGGGCAGGTACCCGGGGGCCCCACGGGCAAGGGGGCCCATAGGTAGGGCTCTTAATTAGAATAAATAATCCTTCAAAAAAAAAATTCCTGCAAAAAAAAAAAACAACTTTCCTTTTGCGGTCAGGTCAGGTGACGATCCGGCTCCCTCCCTGTTCCCCTCCTCCGTTCTGCACTCGCACTGAATGTCGGGCGTGACGTCATCACATCTGACATTTTCATTGAGAAGCGCAGCATGGAGGAGCCACTGCGCAAGAAGCAACGTAGAAGAATGCGACAGCGAGGGTTCAAAGAAGCAGAAGACACAGAATAAGAAAAAAGAAGAGAAAAAGGGGGTGCAATCGGAGAACAAGGCGATTGAAAGGTAAGTGAAGGAGGGGTTGATTTTTTAGTTGCTGTACTTCAAGGGTCACGGAGCGAGTACATTTTAAAAAAAAGTGTGTGTATATATATATATATATATATATATATATATATGTGTATATATATATATATATATATATATATATATATATATTATTATTATTATTATTATCGTTTATTTGTTAGGCGCCACAAGGTTTCCGCAGCGCCGAACATGGTACAAACAGTAGACTATACAGGGTAAAACAGTACAGGACAATAAACACAAAGTACCAGTACTTCAGAAACTCCAAGCAGGCAGATACAGTAGAGACGGAGCAGAAGAACAGGTATGGAGACAGGAGGCAAGAGGGCCCTGCTCATTCGAGCTTACATCCTAAGGGAGGGTAAACAAAGTCAGGCACAAAAGGGAGCCAGTGAAGCAACGGGGAGAGAGGAAAGGAGCCAGGGGAGAAACAGAAGGGTGAGTGGTTAAGTGGATGGTTGGTAGGCCTTAAGGAACAGGTGAGTTTTAAGTGCCCGCTTGAAGGAGCACAGATTGGGTGAGAGACGAATGGAGCGAGGGAGGTCGTTCCAGTGAAGGGGTGCAGCACGGGAGAAGTCTTGGATTCTAGAGTGGGAAGAGGTGATCAGAGTGGAGGAGAGGCGGCGATCATTGGCCGAGCGCAGGGAGCGGGCGGGAGTGTGAATGGAGAGGAGGCTAGAGATGTAAGGGGCAGTAGACTGAGAGAGAGCCTTGTAAGTGGTGGTGAGGAGTTTGAAAAGGATTCTGTA